>NC_134455.1:297519646-297830646 GCF_047948215.1 Lycorma delicatula
AAACTTTTCATTTTTTATTAAGTATTTATTAGGTCAAGTTTTAGGTATGAGGCAGAGACAAGAGTTGCTTGAAGGGAAGATTATTTATGATGGTTTTAGAAAACTATATCCTAAGTCAGAATTTCGTTTAAATAAGGATAAGACTGATACATCACAAAAATTAATATGTCGTTGAATAAACATGCTATTTTAATTTATGGGTAGGATTTTTGAGACTAGTAAAATGTAAATGTTCAGTATTATAAGACAAAAAAAAAAAATACTAGAGCAGGTAAATATGAAAACAGTACCCTGTTATTCTAATATATTATGTGTATAATAAAATCTTTAGTTTAAACCTAACTACATGAAATTTATAAATTTTGAAAAAATTTGAAACCTGAAATGGAAAGCGTTTTTTCAGTTCTAAGTAAAAATAGGCTAAAGTATACAGAAAGATGAATTACATACATTCTTTGTAAACTGTTGGTAGTATAATATTTTGAAAGATTTCTATGACATAAGCTTTCATTTTGAAACTAAAATATTTTACCTTATCAAACAAGAAACTGCATCTTTCAATACATATATCAAATAACTTTCTTTTACTGTCTTTTCGGATTCTATAGTAGTCTGTGATATAATAAATTATTCAAGTTACAAGAACAAATTAAATTTTGATTTTTGTTGTTTATACTTCCAAAAATAATAAATTTATTGTTGACAGTCTTAGTCCTTGTAATAAGCAGTAAACTACCTCACAACTTCTGTTTCAGTTATACTGGCATTGGATGCTTATTTTTTCTGAAAACTGTAATGCCATTTTCAGAATATTTAGTGATTGATGTCAGATAAGGTACAAGTGTTTGGTTATGGCACTTAACATTCATACATATTGATAAATTTTAATAACTAATATGTTCATTTTCATGTTCATGTATATATTATCTCATGTTAATATGATGCAATCTCTTTATGAGATAAAATAATTTTGTAAAGTTAAACTTTTAAAGTATTACTTACATTTTTAGCCCTTTGAGGATCTCTATGACTAAGTTGCAGTCTTTGGTTCAACTAACTATATTTCAAAATTTTAACTGTTAGAGACCCAACTATTGGTATTAGGTTACAACTTAGAATGTAAATTATTCCTTGAAGGTCTTATGCATTTTATGTCATCAAATTTCAACTGAGATGGTTGAAAATCAATTGATTATCATAATTATAAACATTTTTGTAACTTAAGTTATTCGCCATAATACTGAACACTCTTATTAAAAAGAAAAAACCTTAATAGGTTTTTAATAGTGACAAAATGCCTTATTTTTTAATTATTTTTAAAACAAATAAATATGCATAATTGTAAATAGTCTGCCCCATCAAAAAAAAAAAAAAAATTGGAGTTAGAAAATGATTTGAGTTTGTTTTTACTTATGTTTAAAAGAAGAAGCGAAGAAATCGAATGAAACATTTGAGATAAGAGTAACATTAAAAATTAAAAAAGAAAAAGATAAGATATATTAATGATGTTTTACTACAAACCAAAGATGAGAGTAAGTGATTAAGTGTGCTAAGATAAAATTCAAATTAAAAATAAATAAGAATTAAACAAAAATAATGAAATGTGAAAGATAAGAAAACAATATTGTTGGAAGGGATCCCAGAGGATTTATTTTTTTATTTATGAAGAAAATCACAGTGTATAAACAAGGATCAAAATACATATCTAGGAGACACAAACAAGTATATAGACAATTAGGTTTAGTAGGTATAAACATTATAAAATGTTTAGCAAAATTTGGAGAGTAGGTAATCAAAAAAAAAACATGAGAGACTTTTAACACAAAACCCTCTCATGAAAATGGGGTGTGACAAAAAAATATTAAAAATGGGTTATCTGAAAACAAAAAAATTTTATACTAACTGGAGAAAAGATATGGCTTGGTCAGTCATCTTTTAGGACATCTAGATTAATTTAGGAAATTAATTAACAAAAGGAAGGACAAGAACTGTTGTAAACAATAAAGACTGGATTATACAAAGCTCATGTAATTTAGAATGCAGATTATATTTGCTTTGATATTAAAAGATTAGTAAAAAAAAAAAGTATTCTTTTGTGGATTTAATTTGTTCAATTGAAGGAGTTTTTTTTAATAATAGTAGCAAATTTTAATTAAATGTAAAAATGAATATGCTTTACTTTAGTCATTTAAGTTGTATTTTATATTCATACTGGGTTTGAAGTCAGTTCTAATTTTGTGAAAGAACAATTACTTATTTTATGTATAAACATATCTTTTTTCTTAATTTTAACTCCTTAAGTTGTTTACTGTCAGCCTTTATTAGGGAAGTTTGGAATGTAAGAATTAGGTAATATTTTAGATTTGTTAGTTTTTGAATTTTTGATTTTATTGCTGCTGTTATTCAACAAATACACAACATATTTTTATTTCTAGTTCATACATTCTGGATACATTTCTACATACTTCATTAGAAGTTGACTATCTGTTTATTTTAAACTTACCTTTTCAGCATTTGTTTTACTTTAAACGAACATGTAGAAGTAAATTAAAAAAAAAAAAAACTCTTTTTTCTCCTATTTGTAAACTTTTATTGTATATTCATTCTCTATGGATTGTTTTTCAAAGGTCTGTTTCTTTTCAGGAAGATAATTAATCTATATATTCATGTTATACAACCTCCTTCTGATAAAAGGTGTAATAATTGAATGTTCATTTGATTTTATTTCATAATTAGTTATTTTTTATTAAAATTAAATTTCACTTTTTTACTGTCATCCGTTCATAAAATTATTAACTGATAATTGAAATAAAATTATCAGATTTATTGTTTTTATTACTTGTTTTATTTTAACTTGCAATGTTTTTCAATTTTCAATTTATTTTTCATCTGACCTCAAATCTTGCCTCCTTAATTTAACATACTTACTGACATTGCCTATTAATGAAATTTTGCACAGTTGCTAAGGTCAGGGAACAATACAATATTCCACCATTATTTTGCAAAAATCCCCCCCTCCCATATAGGGGTAAATTTGTATAATGTATATAAGTGACAAAAAAAAAGTTTGTTAATTTACAATTGTATTTCAATAATCTAAAACTTCACTATTTCGTTACTTTGTATAGTAATTGTTTAATTGAAAATTTGTTTGATAATTTATCAATATATTAGAAATTTCAATATATGATGTTATCTTTGGAAATCCAAATTAACCTACTAATTAAACTCATGCAATATATGATAATAATTTGATTAAAGTATGACTAAAAAGTATTAAGGAAGTTATTAAAAATGTTTGTATTATTATGTTTAAATAATTGTCCTATTATTGACATAGTCTACATCATCTTGTGGTGTTTTCAGATGTTCAATGACAAATTTTGTTTTTCTTTTCTAGTGAAGTGTTTTTATAACATTAATAAAAGCATTTATTATTAACTTTTTTAACATCTATTTTTTTTTAAAACACTGTTTTAGTATCACAAAAAAATTAGTAAATATTAAACATTTGTCATGATATATTACTTGAAACATTATAGATATTGCAAAATTATTAAATTTATAGAAAATTTGTTCATTTCTCAATTGGCATTTGAAGATAAGATGTTACGTACTGGTCTAGAATTATTGAATTTATATTCTAAGTTATTTTTGAAGAATTACATTTTTGGAACAACAGAAACTGTTGTTTGTCTAATTATTGAACAAATTTTAAGTAGTAAATTTGAAAAAAAAATGTTTTGATCGTAACTATTAAGCATTATTTTATAACGAGACATTTATGCATTGACAATATTCATCTTTTACATCTTACTCTTTATCAGTAGCAATAAAGATATCTATACTACATACAATGAAAGATAACAAACCTGACTTTAGAGTTACCTACTTCAAAATCCTTATTCAAACAAATTTGTAACAGCTTGTTTTAAAGCTTACTTTTTTTTACTGACTTCAAAGAAAGTACTTTATTACTTTTGGTCACATGGTGGAAGTGGGGGGTGGGGATGAAAATGAATTTTCTTTACATTTTGAAGTATGAGGAGTAGGAAAACACCATTCACTTAAAGGGTTTCCTTTACGCCTGTGTATTTCCTTTAGGCCTGAGTATAAAATTTTGTGGTTCAAATTCTACATAACTGCTTGATCAATTTCATTGAAATTTAGATATGCTCTAGTAGTCTAGCTGAAGATGTGCATATGAAAATTTGATGAAGGTTAGTTTAGTTGTTCGTGAGTTACACTCAATTTAAGTTTGAAAAAATTATGATTTTATGATAACGGCTCCTTTTCTTTTTATTCTTTTAACTGGATATTATCAATTTTTTCATTAACAGTAAATAGCTTCTTTTTAGCTTCAGTTAATTTGAGTAAATTTTTTTTAATTTTTATTAGTTACATAAAATCTTTCTGATATACTAAAATCACAAATGATGAAAGTTGGAATAATGACATTTCTTTATCTGCAGTATCTATTGTTAGCAATATTTTTTATTTTTATTTTTATTTATTTTTTTTTTAAATTATTGTAGTGCATTTTGACATGTAACTATTTTTTATGGATCAAAAATTTTTGTAAAATTTTAAATTAGAATGAGTTGGTACTTTTTCAAAGGAAACAAAATAAAATAATGAAAAGTTGGACTTCTTGTGCAGAACTGTGAAAGAGTTTTTAATCTACTTTTTTATAATAAATTTTATAAGTGTCATTTGGATACTTTATAACAGTTAATAAGCAACCAGTTTTTAGTCAGTTTCTCTGGTAGATGGTTTTTAAAACCAAAAATTACTTTTTTATGATAAAATAAATTCCTTTAAATTATATTCTTGCATATTATTTTATTATGTCAGAAAAAGTATCTGCCTTTAATTAAAGGAGGATTCAGGGATTATACATACATTTAAAAAAAAAAAATTATTTTTGTTTCGAAGACACTTAATGAAACAATTTCCAGTAGACGTAACGACGTAAAGAAATTAAATAAAGAAAAAACTGTTCCATAATCATTTGTGAAATATTTAGAAAAATGATATAGATTATGTTAATTTTTAAGTGTAGTGGTGTGCATAGGTTGATGTATACAATATTATTTATAAACTCAGCAACAACTAAGTTATTTTCATCTTTCAACGAAAAAAGTTTTAAAAAAAAAATTACTTTATTTCACTTCAGTTTTAGTTTATTATAGGAATTTACTCATATTTTTCACAATTTCACTAGGTCAGAGAACAGATTTTTGCTTACTCAAAGTGTGATTGAGTAAGAAAAAGAATTTCTTAGGATTTAGTATATGAGCCTGTAATATTTCAGCTTTGTCAAAAATTATTTGATTTATTTTGTAATTTTTAAATCATCATGGTACCTTTACATTATATTCTTAACAACAGTAGGAGGACTAATAATTATATTCATATATATCAAGAATTGCGTCAAATGAAAAATTTAAACCAAGAACAAAAATGTTTTCAATTTGATTAATATCAATACTAATCACTATTGTAATAAGTAAAATAGACCCAACAATAGAAACGGTTATTAAATTAAATGAAACAAGGGAAATAATAACCGAATTAACTGAAGAAAAATCAACAAGAAAATTTTTTAAACTATATAAATAAGAATAAAGTGATTTCACTTGAAAGGTAGTTAGCGGCTCCTTTTCTTTTTATTCTTTTAACTGGATATTATCAATTTTTTTCATTAACAGTGAATAGCTTCTCTTTAGCTTCAGTTAATTTGAGTAAATTTTTTTTATTTTTATTAGTTACATAAAATCTTTCTGATATACTAAAATCTCTATATTTTTATAGTCCTTTTTCAATAAGCATGACAGGGTTTGAACTATTTTGCTGATGTCTCAGGTATTAAAAAAAAAATAAATAGAACTACATATATTAAGGTGTATATTTCCTGAATTTCATGGACTAGGAGACAAAACGTTTGGTAACATAATAAAAAAGAATACTTATCTAGTAATGTTTTCATTGAAGAGAAAGTTTTTGTCAGAAATTTTACTTTCTGCATGGTTATAGCTAGCTTATCTAAAAATAATTATAAGTTCAGTACCCTTTAACCTTTAAATGATATGCATTTATTTTTATAAAAAAAGCATTTTTGTAAAATGCTTGGGATGTTTTCATTTTCATTTAGTTCAGACTGTTACAAACAGTATACGTCCAGTTTATATTACTACCTTAACAGTAGTAATAATGATAGTTTACTTCCACTGCAGTTAATGAGAATGTCATGTCTTGGCAAATTATTGAATCATACCTGTACATAAAAAAAACATAAGAAATTTTTTACATAAGTGGTGTGAATTTAGTAACTTGTAAATAATATAAATTAACATTTGGGTTATTTTATTTTATTGCGATTAATATAGTGTTAAAAACTTCTAAAACTAGCAAATTAACTTGTAAGACACTGTAGAAATGTCTAAGTTTGTTTCTACATATCCTGAAAGCATTAGATAAAAATTAAAAAAAAATCATTTTATTTTTAAAACTGAGTTAATAATTACAAGTTTGATTAATAATTTATATTATAATTTACAAATGTTGTTAGTTAAATCTTTTGTGTATTCACATTATAACACTTAAAAGATTTAATGACACATTTAACAATTTTTTTTGTTTGTTGAATAATCAGAATTAATAATTTTGAAATATGCTTTTTGTTAAAAAAAAAACTGAATATTTATAGCCTATTTTGTACTAAATTCTTTTGTGATTGTATTAAATATGAATACATACTATCAAATTTACTCTATTCCAGGGTTATTACCAATTTTAATTAAATAATAAAGCATATTACATATTGATAAATTCACAAATTAATAGTCTTTAAAGAAATCTTGCATCAAATTTTTATAGATTTGCACTAGTAAGTTTTATGATTAAAAATCTAGATTTCATCTTTCATTGTACAGGGTATAGATATTTCTGTTTAAATTGTTAATAACAAAAAATGTCTATATTTTTAATAAATATTTTTCATTAAATTTAAATGTATGCATCAGTTTCTTTTTTCTTACTAGTATGTTACTTTTTTCTTTTAATATTTTACTTTTATTAAATATTTTTCCTTTAATTATTCAATTATCTACTTGGAAAAGAGATAAAATTAATCTGAAACAAAATTTAAAGTACTTATTTTTTCTTTTTTTTTAGTGAGGAAATTTATTCAGAATTATCACTCAGTTCTTCTTTCAACACTGACAATAAGTTTTTTTTTTTACTTATATTAACGATGTAATATCTAGTTTTGTTTAAAATAATCAAAATTGCATATTTTTTGTTGATATGAGTTTAGAGATGTACTTTTTGAAAGTAGAGGTTAAATGGGCTTATAGCAGTAAAAATTAGTTTTTCGCCGAATTCTTGAGAACTATAAACAACAGTTACAATCTTAAACAAGAGTAAAGAATACAAAAACCACAATATATATATATAAACAATAATATCTAGAGAAGCTGTTATATAACTTTGTTATATAAGCTTTATATTAACAACTTTTTAACATATACATTTTTATGAACTAATTTACCATAGAAAGCATATTTAAACTATGTAAGCATATTTAAAAAAATAGTCTATGTAATAAAACATAAAAAAAACACCATGAGAATAAAAATTCTGGTCTACAACTTTTTTAGCAATTTCATAAAAATCCTAATTAGCATTAAAGATCTTATCATTAAAGTCTCAGCATCCTTATCATAAAGGGTCTTTTCTTTTTCCTGTTTAGCCTCCGGTAACTACCATTCAGATAATACTTCAGAGGATGAATGACGATGATATGTATGAGTGTAAATGAAGTGTAGTCTTGTACATTCTCAGTTTGACTATTCCTGAGATGTGTGGTTAATTGAAACCCAACCACCAAAGAACACCGGTATCCACGATCTAGTATTCAAATCCGTGTAAAAATAACTGGCTTTACTAGGACTTGAACGCTGGAACTCTCGACTTCCAAATCAGCTGATTTGGGAAGACGCGTTCACCACTAGACCAACCTGGTGGTTTATCATAAAGGGTCTAGCAGGGTTAGATCTATACTCACAGAACCAACAGTGAGAAAATGGAATCAAGAAAAAGGAAGGGGTGGGTAGTGAGAAAGGATATCTACCCACTAGGATCAGGGCAATTTACCATCTTATCTAGACCTTTCATGCTCATGTTGTTATATGTTAAAACTAAGCAAACATAAATATGAAATTGCCACATTATGAGAAATACCATACTTAACAGTCATGATCTTTTATCGCATACTAAATAATTTTCCTAACCAGTTAAAAACTGGTGGCAAGTACAGTAATAATCAACCAGTAGGAGAAGGTAGAACAATCTGCTGCTGACATGGTTGGTGAAACTGAAAAATAATTCTGAATAAATTATGCCTAGTCAGTCATGCAGATTTTGTTTATTTTTAGATTTCCCTACCTCGTTCTGTGTATATATGCCATTACTTTCTTGTAAATATTTCTTAAGAACAACCAATATGAGTATCTTTGAAGTATTACTCAGTAGATGTACTTTTATTAACCTTAAAAGAATAAAATCTAAGAAACTAGCTTTAGAATGTTTCTAAACAAGTGTTATTTATAGATTATTGTTCTCATATTTTATGTTGTAGCTACTGGAGTTTTAACAGTAGATAGAAGTGTTGAGTATTTAACTATATTGAGTATTATTGTTTTCATTAGTGAATGTAGCCTGAAATAATTTCAGTATACTCATTTTTCTTCATTTTTTGAATCCTAGAAAATGATTATAATGTTATCCTTCATTCTGTCAACTGTTGTTATCAAAATCATTAAAAACATGATGTCAACCTTTTATTATTGTGAAATTCTTGAAATTAAATATTATATTTTATTTTAAAGATATTGTTAAGCACTATTATTTGTTTAGTTTTAGTTAATTAGAATTCAGTTATAATTAGAAATAAAATAAAAAATTATTAGAAATATACAAAAATTTTGATGAGAGATGATGCATAGTGAATATAGAAATTATGAATAAATACTATTTTGAATGTCTAAACTTAATTGTTTTTTCAATAAATGCAATAAAAATGAATTGCATTTATGTATTTGTTCATAGTACCATTTAAAAATCAGGTGATACATGTTGATATAAATAAATAATTGTTTGTTACTTAACTGATAGTAATTAGTTTCTTTTGATTGCATACTTTATTGTTTAAAAAGTTCAGTATAGGCCAATTTTGATTTTGGAATTAATATGAGCATAAATGTCAAAGCAGATTTGTTTCTCCAAATTATCATGGTTTGATAATCCAAATTATCATTGGTTTATTATTTATCATGGTCATGATTTTATGCCATATTTCTCTTTATTGAGAATTTGAGTGATAATATGTTCATATCATAGTATTAAATTTATGTTAGGATAAATTGTGTTGGTTAAATGCTAACTAAGTATACAATATCCATGGCAAAAAATCCATGTTAAAAAAGGAGATATTTGAGCTAGTAGAATCTGTTTACTAATTTATAAGTTAAACTGTTAAAGAATTAGCCATTAATTAATTGGTTTTAATTAAATATGGAATTAAAATGTTTATTTTTTCCATTTTTAAAATAAATTTAGTCTGCTTACTTGATATGAAGTTGAGAAGACCAATTATAATAAAGTGAGTTAATTTATTGAAGTGTAAATTTCATTTTAAATAAATCATGTTAACTTTTTTGTCACCATTGTCTTATATTTAAAACAAATTCAGTGTTATTATCCTGAAGTTAAGGTTACTACCTTAATTTACTTACTAGTGTGTTTACATCTTCAGTCCTAGTGCACACCAAGAGATAGAATTCATACTAAAATAAGTCTCTTTCTAATAAGCCATTTATAAATTATTCTATTTCCCTATTTGCTTTTTTTTGCAACTGAACCTCCTCAGTGTGTTTAAAGTTAGGTTATGGTGATAATATGAATTACAGGATTCATGTATATTTTTAAAAAAATTGGCAAATTCTTACTTAAGTTGCATTCTGATAACTGTATTCCAAAGCTATGTTAATTTAAATAATCCCTCCTACTTTATGTCAAATTATTTGGAGTTAAATAAATAATTTAACTCCACTGTTAAATTATTTAATTTTTAATAATTTTTTAAATTTAACTTTCAATTAGTCCAATTTCCCAAGGTTCTATTTACAAATTTTAAAAGTGGTCCTACCAACGTTTTATTTTTGATGAATCATCATAGGGAGGCTTATTATGTTTTAAAACCATGCTCCTTTATTAATTTTGTGTAATAAAATAAAACTCTTTTTTCAGACATATTCAAACTATATTATATGTTTTATTAATGCCTTTCATTTCTGTGTTCTTGTTTGTTTTAACTTTTGATGTACCAAATGATATCGCATTGAAATATTTCTGGAAAAAGTGGTATATTGTCTTTTCACTAATTCATTTTGATCATTCAAAAAATATAAACTATGCCAACTCTAAATAATAATGAGTACATCAACCAACAGAGAGGGTTACTTTTTGTTATAAAGAATTTCTTGCAGTGTCTCATAAAACTGCATGCTTGGAAAATTTTCTGTGGGCATTAATTATTTTGAGTTATTTGTACTTTTGTGAAAAATTAATATTCAAGCAAATTTTACTTGCAGACATTTTAGGTACAAATCTTTTGCTTGTACATATATGCTCATATAATTTTCACATTGGAAATGGCCTTAGTAATCTTTAGAGAAAAATTACTAAGATATCTCTTAGACTATTTAACATTTCACCCCTCGCTTACCTTTTATTTGTAATTTAAAATATGTTATATTAAAACTTTTATTAGTTATTATGTAAATTGAGGTTATAATTAGTGAGAATGATATATGATAAGTTGTTGTATGCGTACACTTTTACCAGAGGGGGATGCTGACCCTGGCTGTTCCTCGCATACTGAGGGTTGTGATGGAACTACAGGTAAATCATCAACTGCAAATTATTTCCCTCTTGTAGCTGTTATTTTTTATGGAGGGAAACAAAAAAGAAATTGATATACCCTTGTTGCTTTCATCTTATGGAGGCTGTCTTATAAATGCTTATTTTGGATTCTTAGTTTGATTTTTTTTCTATAAATAATTATATATGATTAAAATCTTCAGCTTTTCATAAATAATTATTAAGTGCATTATGATTATATCCATTTTGTTTATTATATGACTAATTCAAAAGCTAAGTTTAATAACAATAATAATAATCGTAATAAAAAAAGAACTTGTAATAAAAATTATATTATTGTAATAATAATAATAATAATAATAAAAATCTACTAATAATTTTATTAAATCAACAATATAATTTGATGAAAGTTTCTGGTCACTTATAATGATTATTAATATTTAATATTCCTATTAATTATTAATAAAACTCATAATAATTATGCTTTTTCATTTTTTTATTAAATATTTTTTAATTTTTTTTATTGCTTTCACTTTTGGCTGTATTTGCTGTAGATCTTTGTTAATTTCCTTGCTTTGTTACAGCTTACATTATTTATCTACCTGCTGGAACATGATTCTTTTTTATATTATATACCTTCTAGTATATTTGTTATTGCTCAAAATTTATGTTACTGTTTTGTACGAGTAAATTAGATAACTAATAGAATCTTTTTGTTGTGATAGACATCTGATGTTGAGTTTTTATTGTGGTTAGGTAGTAATGTTATTTGTTTCAGCAATATAATTCACTTTTATTTTATTATAATTAAATCCTTTTTTCTATAGTATAACAGTGTTTATCAAAGCATGTTTTGTTAATTTATTCTTCTAGTATTCACTTTTGCTTTATATACCTTTGAATACAATTTATTTTGTTTATTTTATAACTCAGGATGTCTATTTAGGCATAGACACAATAAATTAAATAAATAATTTCATGTCTTTGCATGAAAAGTTGTGAAATGTATACATTTTTAGGTGAGATATGACATTTCTTCAAAAAAAAACTATTCAATACTATTTTTTTTGTTACTTAATGTTATAATTTTTTATATTTGTATTATCTGATTATCAGTTTAACTCCAGGTTAGGTTTTTTGGGTAGAATGAGATAGAAACAAGAGTCCTGGGATAAGTTTACAGTGATTCGCTTCATGGAATTAATGGCCTATTAAATCCATAAGTGACCAGCTGCAGCTATGAAAGATAGCATGTGGGGTTCTAATAATTGGTCTTCATTTTTGATTATCAGCAGAAGTTGCAGTTTTTTTACTTATGATTTCATTCATCTTATTCTTCTTCATTAAAATATAAGCAAAAGTATGTCCGAGATCATAAAATTAGAAATAAAATAAAATTTATTTGTGAACTGATAAAACTCATGTGCAGTAAACTGTAGATTGTTATTCAAGAAACTGAAAAAAATTGACTCAGAAAATTGACTGCAAAAACAAGCCATTTGAAAAATGACAGTTTGTTATCCAATTGACTCATTAGTAAATTTAGCAGAATTCATCTGCCTCCTGATGATACTTGAATAGTATTTATTTTATTTATTTTTTTGTAGAACCTTCTTAATCAGGTACATTGAAATTTTTTATGTATTGAATTTATTCTTAGTGCAGAGTACTTTTGGGAACTAGTGGAAAAAAAATACAATATAATAATATACTTTATTTGTTTTCTTAGAAAGTTTTTATGTAAGTTATCATGTTGATATCAGATCAGCTGAAAAAAAAATTATGCTGATAGAATGAAACACAATAATAACTGAATAAATGAAACAGTTAATTTTTTTTAAGTAGTTAACCAAAATTTCTATTTTTAAAGCTACTTCAGGAAAAACCTATAATTTTCATGAGTATTTCTCTAAACTCTCTTTTGTTGTTTGATCCTGTGTTTTTTTTTAATGTTTAAGTATTAATAGCCAAGTAATTCCTATACAATTTGTGATTGCTGTTTGCGTTACCATAAGGTATAAATGTTATTCAATTTTTTCAAGATTTGTTGTTCTGAAGCTGTTTCTTCAGGTTGATGTCATTGGTAAGTGCCTCTTTCTTGGCTGGTCAAATCACTGGGCTTACCAAAGTGACATAAAATGATTTTTATATATAGGTAGGAACTGACTGTTCTTAACTCATGCTCAGCCAGATTGAAATGATTATAATTTAATTAAAAAACAGAACAAACCTATCCATTTTCTTTTAGTTGATGAAATTGTCTTGATGGTTTATTTTTTGTTTCGAGATTCCTCTAAGAAAAATTAAAAATATAAGTACTGTCAGTAAAATAGTGTAGATACCCTGTATATTCCTGCAAGCTTTAATGTATTTTTTATGCTTTACGTAGTTGAAATTGAATTGTTATATTTACATTTTGGTGAAATTCACTTTTTTTTTAGCAGGTTGTCAATTGTAGAATATTGTTTAATAAAACACGTAGAAATTATATTTATTATTCCAGTTATTATTATTGTTCTAATTTTTTTAACTGTATATTACTGTCATGATTTTTGTTTACCCACACACCATGAAAATCTCTTTTTAAGTAATTGTATGTAACTACTTTATAATAACTTACAATAACTAGTGATTATACTTTTTTATGACTATATAATATGTAATTTATGCACTATTAATATGTCATATTTAGAAAATTTGTTATTTTTTTTATAAGGTGGAGAGTATAATGTGTAACATATTTTAATTTTAATGAAAACAAATGTTAATTCCCATTTTATTTCCCTTTTATTCTATTAGTATTATTAGAAAATGTCTGTGATATGTTAGCTGTTTTGATTAACCTTCCAAGTTCTCATCATATAACAAAAAATATTCATAGTTAAATGTTGGATTATTTTTATCTCATGTACTTCAGTAGACTTGAAAATTGTATTTTCTCACAAGTACAGATACATAATATTTGTATCTTATACAGGTGTTCAAAATGAAGGTTTTAATTAATTATTTATTTTATTTGAAAAAAATCACAAAAGGTTGTCTTTGGGTACTGTAAAAGTAATTTAAAAAAAAATACTTGTCTCCACAAGTATTTAGTCTCATTATCTAGGCAATAATTTTTAGTCTCCATTAACTGTGATTCTATTCTAAAAGATAAAAATTTTACAGAAATTATTACAAAATACGTTTTTATACATACACACATGCGCATGTGCACATGCATGTACATACATACATATATATATATATATATATATATATATATATGTACATACATATATATATATATATATATATATATATATATATATATATATATATATATGTACATACATACATATATATATATATATATATATATATATATATATACATGTCTACTTATACACATACACAAGCACACATTACATATATATATAAAACAAAACATTTAAATAATTAATATTTAAACTGTAGCGTTTGTAATTTTGTATACGATAATTTGGAAAAAATGATAACAGAAAAACTAACACATTTACAAGCAGTAATTTTATAATTAAAGTTGCATATCCATTTTTATTCATTTCAATCTTGCTTTCATACAATCAGTCTACTAAATGCTTAGCCTGGAAAGATTTAATGATCAGTTTTTCATGAACAGCAGTATTTGAATTTACTATCCAACTGTTGATTTTTTGCCAGAAATTCCACAGAAAATTAATGAACTTACCATCTATCCCTATTTAAACATTTTAGAAGCCTATATATTTATGAAAATTTCCACTTTTCAAAAGTTAAAGTTAAAAATCTAACCCAGTGATTATTTGGGTAATCTGTTAGGGTACTTATTAAAATATACATGTAATTCTATGTAAAGTTTTTCAAATCTTAAATATGCCAAATGTTAAATATTTTAATAGAAAAATTTAAATTGTAGCATCTTATGAATGAAGTGGTTTGAATAAATGTTTGTATATATGAAATTCATCTACAAATAAAGATGTTCATATTATTAAATATGTTATAAGAATTATAACAAAGTATAATAAGTTTGTGATTAATAATGACTTTTTCTACGTTTATTTGTTAAAATGAATCTTTTCAAACTAATTTGCTTCTAATTTGCTTTCTTCTTCGGCTCAAAACATTCTTTACCTACCCATGTGGTAACAACAACATACATAGGGACTCTTATAAATTTAATTGTCTTGATCATCTATGCAGAATTTTTATTTTTTAAAAGATGAAACCAGTTCCAATTAGTTAATTTAGGAAAAAGCAAACATTTTTTAACCTACACTAAAAACATTTACTAAACTTCACTGTAGTGTTTCCATATTATTTATAATCTTAATATTTTTTAATATTTAGTTCTCACTCACGGATTCCATTACTCAAGATGCAGTTATTTCCAATTTTGTGTCAGAAAGTATCTTACTTGTTTCATTTGTTTGTGAAGGTTATGTTAAACACAACCAAAAAGACTTAAAAAAAAAAGAAAAAATAAGAGATTTTTTAATATGCCTTTTAGGTAATAAGCACATAAAATAAATGATTCCTTTTATTTTATCATGATCTTTCTTTTTATTCAAATATAGTTAATGACTTATCTTTTTAAAATTTGGTAGTTGTTCAAAATATAAATTCTGGTTTTCTATAAGTACTTCATTTATGCATTTCACATTATTTATTAAGAGTTATCATTAATCAGTTAGTTATTAATTCAATTATATTATTATTACTTTGAATAAAAAATTAAAGTCAAATAATTATATTATCCATGATTGTCAATGGTAAAAATTATATGAAGTAGTGATTCTTAAGATAAAATTGCACATTTTGTCTGAATTATTAAAGGATTCCATTCCGTTACAGTTACCATATAAATCCCTTCCTTTTATATTATTAAATATTAGTTTATACTGTAAAAGAGTTGGTGAAATTAATAAATATCATTGTACAATTATCTTTCAGTACAAAAAAACCTCAGATAAAGAAATACTCACTAAAGAAAAGAGTGCTCCAGGAATAAGCAAATTAATGCTCTTGTTATAAGAAATTCTTTAATAGGCTTTTAAGGTAATAAGCTCATAAAATTGATGAGATTTACTTGAACTAAATTTTAGCCAATCTCCTCATAAATACACAGCTTAAGTACAAAAATATTTTTAGAAACTAGGAATTCTTGGTAAATACTTGAAAATGGGCCACATCATAAGCATAAGATAGTAAATGATATGTATAAAAAACACTTATAAATTTGTAAAAATTTGATTGAATTTAATTGAAATAATTTCTTCTGATTATTTTTTAATGAAATAACTGATGAACTGGAAGAATTATGTGATGTTTTTGGCTCATTCTGTATCTAAGTTACTGTACTGTAATTTAATGACCATAATTGTTGATGCCCAAGATTCATTCATTCATTTATGATTTCATTCACTTTTTCAAGATGCTTAGGTTTAAGTTAACAGTATGGTATTTCTTGATTTTTTTTTCACTACAGTAATTAATATGAGCAGTAAAGAATAGTTACAGTGAAATGTAAAACTGACATACCATATTTTTTATTGTTTTCATCACTTTTTACAGTTGATAGTGGAACTCATAAAACTATTTTTTAATGACAAACCAAATTAATATTTTTTAAATTTGTATTATAGTGCTGTTATAGTCACTGTATATAGTCACTGTTATAATTACCTCCTGTAGCAGTGGTGCTAATTTTTCATTGAGATATCAGTTGACGATATTGGTCGTAGTTTTTTTTTTATTAGGAACTAGTCAAAAAGTATAAAAAATGTCATTCATTATGTTGTTATAGTGTGTTTTTCTGAGAATTTCTATACGAACTTCGTAGTGTTGAAATTCATTAAAATATATTGAGCCTTTCTTGTGAGTGCATGTGTGTGTATAATAAAGATTATTATATGTGTGTGCTAGGTTGTAATTTATTTTGGTTTGTTTCTGTTTCTGGTGATTTCTATTACCAATAAATATTACATTCATAAATAATAGCATAATAATAACTTACAAAATAGATAATTCAAATAAAAATCTCCTTCAATTCAAAAACATGTATATTATTAGACTAATAATAGAAATACAAGATTATTCTACAAAAAAAAAAAAACACTTCAGTCAAGCAAAACAACATAAATCAGTACTCCAACACTAAAACATGTGTAGCTGAAAACTTTTTTTACAAAACACACACACACACACATACACACCTCTGTGGTGCATAATTATATGCACTTCTATTTCATTAGCAAATCCACTTTATAGCCCCAGTCTTCCAGTCCTTCCAAAATATATATAAATCTGTGGTTATATTTGTAAGTTATTAGTGTTACTCTCTACAAACTTCCTGACAGATAAGATTGTCAAGTACATCTATACAAAACTTACTTCTACTTATAGCGTTCTGTCACAGTATAGTATTCCCTTCTATGTACTATTATCAGTGCAAACAAACTTCAGACACTCCAGCTAGAACTTCTATACATCTTTTTATTTATGTGTTATAAACTGTGACAAGTAATTTATGTTTTACATTAAGTCGAACAAAACTTCTTCATTAGAATAAAGTTAATGTATCATGTATTCTTTAAATCTCTTTATTATTAATAAAACAATTTATCATTGTTATTATTTTAGATTAATATTGCACATAAGTCTAGCTGTATTTTTATTAAGTATATGGTTTACATATATTAATCAAATTGAATAATATCCTGATTTCATTGTAATATAAAATAATGACTTGTTTCTGATTTCAGTCAATTGCTCAATCTTCGGTCGTAAGAAGAAACAATATAAGGATAAATATTTGGCTAAGCACAATGCAGTCTTTGATCAGTTAGACCTTGTCACTTATGAAGAAGTTGTAAAACTGCCATGTGAGTTCATCTAACATTGAACCAAGTTAAACAATAAATGTGTAAAACAATTATTATTTTTTTAAACTACTAAAATAGATTTAAGGATTAGCAAACTTTCTACTATTAATGTAGTAACAAAAAGTGGCTGATTGAGGCTCCCATTTGGTAGTTGAGTGAATCTCCGCCAAAAAACAACAGTGAAAAAACACAAGAAATTGTCAAAACAGGTATTATTCATTGTAACTGTATAGCTTCTTATAAAGGTTTCTTCACTGCTTATGAAAGGTTACTTTTCATTCACTAAAAAAACATACATCAACATAACTGGTAATATCACTTTGTTATGCATCTTTCTTTATATAAAAGCTATTTTCAAAGTTTCATTAATTGACATTTTTTTAATATTTCTTATGACACAAAATGAATCCACGATTTTTATTCTTCTCTGACAGCAAGCCAACTTATATTGGGTTTATAAAAAATAGATTATGTTTCACCTGTATTTACTCAGATGATGAGGCTACAATCACATGTTTTACTATTTCTTCATCAAGAAAAATTGAAACCTCCATTTTTCCATGTGTATAACATCAGATGGTGCAAACTATCAGGGTTCAGAAAATACTAGCATATATCAAAAGGTTATCATGAAAAAACTTTTTAATAAATTATACATAAAAATATAGTGTTCAAGTTAAAATAGGCCCCATCACTCAGTAGTTTATACTAAATGCATATATTGGTGTTAGATGGATAAAATAATCTGGAATTTTTGGTATGACTGGAACTGGAGTGGGGAGGTCTGTTTGTTTAATGCACATTTAAGTATTGTCAGTCTGTGTCAAGCATTGGCTTTTGAACAAGGTTGCATAATCAAATGATGTTGTTTGTTAAAATGTGGTTAACTGTTGAAGAACATGTATTCATGGTAGAAATTTATTTAGAGAGAAAATCTTATGTTATTTGTTGGCAAAAGTTCAGGGGGAAATTTGAAAAGGAAGCACTAGTGAAAAGTTCTATTTAGATGTCTGTTAAAAAATTTCATCAAACAGGTTCGGTGTTAGACCAGAAATGAGCTCGACACAGACCAGTTTTAACTGGTTAAGTTAAAAGATCTTCTCATAAATCTAATTCGATTAAGCCGGGGAAAGGACATTCCATTAGCTTCAGCCCGCTATAGAGTGAGGAGGACGTTAGTATTATTCATATTGAATGCAGATTTTCCATGAGCTAACTAATGCTGATTATGCTAAAAGGTTCACTACTTTCAATGGTTCAAGAACTTAATTAGAGGAAACATTGGCATTTTAGATCAAATGTTTTTGACAGATGAAATGTGGTTTCACCTTGATGAGTATGTTAAACCTGGAGTTCTGAAAACCTGGACATTTTCTTTGAAACTTCCCTGCACTCACAAAAACTAAGCATATGGTGTGCGATTGCAAGGTGACGAATAATAGGACCTTTGTTTTTCTAAAAAACTGTGGATGTTGTCATCTACCAAGAAATTGTTCAACAGTTTTTACTCTTACTGCAATAGGATGAGAGTACCTGCTGGTAGGAATAGAACAGCGCCACTTGCATTACAGCTCACTTCACTGTGGAGGTACAACAGGATTTTTTTGCTGGAAGAATCATTTCTAAAGGATTGTGTGGCCACCAAAAACCTCTGGTCTGACTAGTCCAGACTTCTTTCTGTGGGGTTACTTAAAAGAAATTGTTTATAGGAGCAGTCCACACACCCTACAGGAATTGAACACAAACCATTGCCATCCTGGAAATAGACAGGGTACAGCAAATAAGAGTAGCCAGGAACATGGTCAAATATGTAGAGAAGTGCATTGAAGTGAACAGACATCATTTTCAACAGATTCTGTAAATTTTTATGTAAGTGTTTGCCTATGAACTATTATGAAGCATATTCATAAACTAAGGGCCATCGGCTTATATTTAAACATTATCGGGTCTGAACACAGTTTCACGCATACAGAGCCATCTATTGGCTATTTAGGAAGCCACTGCAATTGTTATTTTGATTTAATAGTCGTTTGCCTGCTGGTAAATGCAGATCATAATGTCCGCGACACCTCCCAGTCGTTTCTCCTGCCAGTTGTGAAGTGCACACTGTGATTTGGTTTTCGGTGTGCAAAAGGATCTTTAGCTGCTGAAATTCATCGAGGGTGTGTCTAGTATATGGACCTACAATAATGAGTGAAGGAAAGATTAGACAATGGTGTAGAAACTTTAAAAATGACCGCACAAATGTGCATGATGAAGGCCTAGTATGCAGACCGACGAAATCGTTGAACAAGTGAACTGAAAACTGCGATGTGATCAGTGATTGACGATTAGTGCTCTGGCTGATGTATTTCCGCATGTTGGACACACTTCTATCTGCACAATTGTCACAGAAAAGCTCGGATATCACAAATTGTGTGCAAGGTGGGTATCGAAAATGCTCACCAACCAACACATAGAGCAAAGAATGTGCAGTGGACGAGCATTTTTGGACTGCTATCAACAAGATGGAGATGATTTGTTTTCTCACATTGTTATGAGCGATGAGACGTGGATATCCTACACCAACGCAGAATTAAAACAAGAGTCAGTGCAGTGGTACCATCCCAAAACTGAAAAGGTTTAAGCAGTCTCCGTAATTGAGTTGAAAAATGTTTGCTATCATTTTTTGAGATGAAAAGGGCGTCATGTTGGTTGATTTCATAGAACGTGGATCGTCAATTACAGCTGATGTGTACTGCAAAATTCTCACCAAACTGAGACGTGCGATCAAAAATTGACGATGTGGGAAATTGTTGTCTGATGTAATCCTCCTTCATGACAATGTGCGTCCTTACACTGCTGCCTTAACAAAGAAGAAAATTCAAGATTTCCATTGAGAACTTTTTGACCACCCTCCATGTAGTTCCGACCCTGCACCTAGCCACTACTTCCTCTTGCATTTGAAAAAGTGGCTTTGTGGACAACAGTTTGAAAACGACAAGGAACTCAAGACTGCTGTTGTCAACTGGTTTAATTCCCAGGTGGCAAACTTCTATGCAGATGGGTTAAAGAAACTGGTGCAGCATTACCAAAAGTGTTTACAACTGAATGGCGATTATGTGAAAAATTGAAGTAGATAAGTAATAAACCAAAACTGTAAGTAAAAACCTTTTCTCATGAGTTACTTTTTTTTAATGTCCAGACTGACATTTCTTTATGAATATGTTTCGTATTTATAGATTAATTTAAGTTATGGGGCCTCTTTTATGTTGAACTCTGTATAATAGAATGAATTAAAAAATTATTAAAAAAATTAAATATATATTAATAAAATGAAATCTGATTAATATGAAATTAATTAAATATAATTAAATTAGAATTAATGAATAATTATTAATTATTAACAAAAATAATTGTAAAGGTTATTATATTTTTTGTATATTATGATGACGGGTAAACAGTAAAATTACGGCTGAATACGGGTGGTATATAATATACGAGCTAGTTTTTGATAAGGTTGGTTTATGATAGGGTAATTACTAGTTAAATGGAAATAATATTTGTATGATATTTATTATTAGTAAATAATAAAAATTAATAAATAATAGACATATATGAAATAAATGTTTTTGCTGGGAAATAACACAGCCACCAAAAAAACAATTTCATTGTAAAAGTGTTAATGAATTCCTTATAACAAGAACATTATGAAATATAAAAAAAATGGTGAATAATACAATTCCCCGAAAAACAGTTACAGTGTGAAGGTATCTCTCAAAAATAATTGTTTGTCCTGAATCCTAAAAAAAAAGCACAAAGGTTCACTTTCCTGTTTCAAAATATAACAAACAATTGATTTAGAAAAGACATGGAAAAAACAAGCAAGCTGCTCAATCATTATTTTTCTATTTATTATTCTGTACTGAAACAGGCCCTTGGCAACTAAACCTTTGTCATTTTAAAAACATCAAATTTTTTGGATTCAGGACAAACATTTGTGTTTTTGAGAGATACACTGTTAGTGTTCTTCAGCGGTTTGTATTATTCACCATTTTTTTATTTCATATTATTTTTGTCATAAGGAGATTCACTAATGAGATTATTTTACAATCATACAATGTTTGTACTTTTATAATGAGATTTTCTTTTTGGTGTTTTACTTTAACCACAATTGTTTTCCATGTTTTATGTACCTTTACTACACAGTTTTAACAGCTTCTAATATAAATTCTTCAGTATGTTTATTTATCCACCAGATGCTAATGCTTCTGAAATTAAATTATACATTTGTTAGGTTTAAGAATAGTATGATTCTTATTATGGTAAAAGTATTATTTTATTATAAAAAAGAGAATTTTTTGGTTCGGTATGTCACACTTTGGATTGAACATGATTAAGCGTATTCAACTAAAGAATCATGTCAATATTGTTGATTTAAACATAAATCTGTTGTTGGATTCTAACTGGTGTGGTAGTTCTAGAAATTATTTGTTACTATAATTGCTGGTATATTAAGTAAATTGTTTTTCTTACATGTGAACAACAGAGTACTTTTGCTTTTATTAGTAGAGCATTTTTTCAGTTTGAATTAAGTCCCTCTAGAAAAAACAGTGATGAAAATTGATTTATTTCTTGGTCAATATAGTTTTTTTAATTACTGTATGTTTACTTTTTCTTATGCATTTTTTATATTTATTTTTATTGTTACTGGATCCTTATTCTATACTTAGCTAATATATTGAAGATAAATAAGATGAGCGTGTTAGTGAATTTAAAAAAAATTATAATCTTTACAGCTAATGGGTTAATCTTGTTAGAGTATAACCTAAATATGCACGTAAATAAAAAAGTTTGTTTATATAGATTATTTTTCTACAAGTTATAATATTTTTAAAGTTACAATCTCTGTCGTTTTCAGTAAAAGTATTATTTACAGATAGAGCCATTAATTAGCATTCTGTTTGGCATTACTTCTTTATGTTTTTTATATTATAAGATATTGTTTCTGTTATAATACTTGTATTGCTTATGATTTATCAACTTAATGCAATGAGGTGCTAATAACACATGCTAATATGAGATCTATCAGATATCATATTACACAGTAATTCCTAAACATTTTCCATCTATTGCTACCTTATCAGAAAAATATTTCTTTGGTGCCCCGTCTGAAAATGGTTGTTAGAAATAAGGAAACACTGATTGAATACTTAAATGTTGTTTTATTAAATAAATGGAGTATAATCTTATTTTAACACTGGCATGGAGTTTTTATAATATTTTTAATTGTGGAACATAATCTTAGAGAATTGATAATTTTTATAATTACTTAAAAATATTCATTTAGTTTTAAGTAAATCAATGTATCATATTAGTGAATATCAGTCATGCAGTGACAACCTGTCAGGAGACTCCCGATTAGTTTTTGTTTTTAGAATTAGTAATGTGCAGGGCAAATACATGGTTGTTGGATGAAGAAATATAATTAAGCTTGTTCAGCAAAAAAATGTAATGCAAGCTTGTTTAAGAACCAGTGTTTTTCCATTACTTGTATAGTTCTGTTTAATATCCAAAAATGTGTAATATTTAATAATTGCAAAATTTCTGTTTTCTCACATCATGCCATGTATCTCAATTGAAAAATATTCACTAATTTTGTTATAAATTCTGTTTTAATAAATAAATATTGAAAGTTAATATAAAACCCTGCTTTAAATAAATTTTATTACTAAGAAAAAATGTATACTTTTTCTGAACAAATAAAAAAATAAATTATGTTTCTATTTTATTATTATTTTTATGTAGAAATTACCAAAGATATTTAAGTAAAAAATTCTTACTTTTTTAACTTAGTGTTTTTACAAGGAATTACAGCCCCCCTGCCACTTCCTTGGTATTCAATGCCTTCTAAACTCTCCTAGTGTTTCCAATGGGATGTTAGTGTCCACTATGGGAGTCACTGATCTAATTATCTTTACTTAATAGACTTTTCATCAAGTTATTAATGAAATCTTGAAAGGAACTTAGTATCCATACCTTAGCATTCACAGTGGTGGCAGGTTCAGATTTGCATATAATCAGAAATTTTTGCTTTCATTCATTGCTCATATAAAAAATTAAACACCAAATTATTCTTTCACAACATATTTCCTTGATAGAGGTGGAATTTTATTACAACATTGTGTTTTATCTACAATGATAATACATTATTGTAATTTGTTATGTGATGACTAGTGTGTTGTAGATTGCCATTCGATTGTAGTGTTTGTGATTTCAAAGAGTATCTAGATCACTGACCTTGTTTTTTTGCTAATGTGGAAGGAAAGATGGCTTTTTTTGTTACAAGAGCACTCAACACTAGCCAGTATGTAACTCACTTGGTGTAATAATTGGTAGGAAATTCCAAATTGTATTTGTGTTCAACAGTTTTTCTTCCTGTCCTTTTCAGAGTTGAACACTCAGAGAGAGGGAAAGACTAGTCTTACCACAAAAATAGCTGTGCTACATATGCTTGGTATCTTTTTCATTCACTTATCCATTCACTCAGTGTGAACAGCATTCGGAGACCAATTTCCAAATGGCTGGCTAGGTGGGCTGTGTACAATTTTTGGCAATTTTTACTTGGTTGTGGTGGTTTTTTATTACAATTACTGCCAATAGGCATGAAAAAGCTGTGTTTCTACAAGCATAGTAATAATAATATTTAAAAGGATGCAATATACAACATAATAAAGCAAAATAGGATTTATTTAAAACACCTGTGGTTTTATTTTCATAAAATATAAAAAAATTTATATTTGATGATGTATTCCGTTTTTATTGTATTCCTGTAATTCTATTTTTATAAAATTACTTTTATGTTATGAAGATGGTAACATGTGATGTCATTATTTGCCAGCATTTTTAAGAAAAACATTGGTACTTCTGGGTGCACATGGCGTTGGTCGGAGACACATAAAGAATACATTAATAGCCAAACATCCTGATAAATATGCCTATCCTATACCTCGTAAGTACCATTTTAAAATAATTCATAGTGACTAAGTTTGTTTTATTTTACTCAAATTGTCTATTTTGAATTATTTATGAGGTCTGTTCAGAAATAACCAAACTTTATTTTTTGTAATCTTTATTATTAATTTTACAGATTATTGGTCCTTGTCCCCTTCAAAGTGCTCCACTCCTCTACTTATATGCTTTTCCCAGCGATGTTTCCACTTCATGAAGCAGTCCTGGGTAGCTTCATTTGAAATGACCTTTAAAAAGTCAATGAGGAATTTGCTTTAGTGTCATCAATAGTCTCAAAACAGCATCCTTTCATCACTGATTTTAATTTTGGAAATAAGAAATAATCACAAGGAGCTGGGTCTGGCAAATAGGGAGGCTGAGAGTAGATAGTCATCTGATTTTTTATACAAAACTGAGGGTGCGGGCACGTTGTTGTGGTAGAAGAACCATGATTTGTCTCGCCATAACTCTGGTCCCATTTTGTGGATTTTTTCACATTACCATTATAAAACACCTTGATAGTGTATGCATGGTTCACTGTTTCACCTTGAGGCAAGAATTCAAAATGCACAATTTTATTAAAATCTAAAAAAACAGAGAGTATCACTTTGACATTGCATCGAGACTGATGTGCTTTCTTGGGGTGTGGAAATCCTTTGCCAACCCATTAAGATGACTGAACTTTTGTCTCAGTGTCATAGCCACAAAACCAGCTTTCATCTCTCGTTATGATCCTTTGCGTGAATGTTTCATTGTCATTGGCTTGTTCAAGAAGTTGCCGACAAATGTCCACTCGATGTTCTTTCTGCTGTTCAGTCATCAAACAAGGAACAAACTTTTCTGCAACTCAATGCATGTTCAATTTTTCAGTCAAAATGTCATTGCATGATTCAGTTGAGATGCTAACCTTTTCTGCAAGTTCTCTGACAATCAGTCGGCAATTTGCATGCACCAGATCGTTGATTTTCTGAATGTGGGTGTCATGAGTTGAAGTTGAAAGCATTCCTAGTGGAGGGTCATCTTCAATTGACTGATGACCAGTTTTAAATTTTAATAACTATTTGTAACATTATGTGTGGTCCAGACCATCATCTCTGTAAGCTTGTTTCAAAAATTGAAATGTCTCTGTAAAGTTTTTCTCAGTTTAATGCTAAATTTTACGTTGTATCATTGCTCCTCAAAATCGCACATTACAATAATCGTTACTAACAGTTAAACATGTTCCACTCAAATAACAATAACACAAAAACTAAATGAGATATCAACAATCCAAAAACATGTGGTTACAGAGGAGGTTATATGGAACACAATGATGTCAACCGCACATCACTAAATGTCTCCATTGGTGTGTAGTTTAAAATATTTGGTTATTTTCTGAACAAACCTCTTACTGTTCTGAAAATGAATGTTACAACATGTTTAATGAGTAAACGGTAGAATAAATTAGTTGACTTCTATTTTTTAAATATGTGATTTATATTTTTTCTATATTGACATCATTTCTGAGAAGATTTGAATAGAATTCTGCTTTATTTCCATTAGTTTTGGCTTTGAATCTGTTATCTGACTAAATATAATGTTTTTTCATTGGGGTGCTCATAATACCACAACTGCTGATTCTTGCTCTAGCATTCCCATTATTTCATTTCATGTTAATTATTCTATGAACTGCTGACAAAAAATATTTTTTTGTATCCTCATTACTTGATTAATCTGCTGCAACCAACCTTAACCAACTGCAATTTAAAAATATCTAATTCACCACCACTTAGCAAATTTCTAATATTCACATTATGAGTCTAAGAACATAATATGAAGAAAGTTTATTTAACCAAATTATTTACACATTATTAGAAATTTAACAAAATGCCTAAAGATAAACATGTACACTAAATTGCAATGTTATAGAAATTTGATGCTTTTGGAAATCTACTAAAAGAAATAGTCCAGCATTCTTCTCATAACTGGCATGATAACTGCTCTTTATTGGAGCTAACTGGGTTAGTGACCCAGGTACCCTTTGTACCTGCTGAACTATCCAAACACTATGTTTCTTATCTGAGGGTTACACAAAGAGCCAAGTAATTTATTTGATAAAACCAGACCTCCTATTTATACTGTTAATCAATAAATCAATGTTTAAAGAGACTGACCTGTATCATACAAAGCTGGATAGTCTCATACAGAAATACTTTTATTTCAAAATATTTGTCTACTTCCTCTGCAGTACTTGTTAATATTCCATACATGTTCTTCCATTATGCAATGTTTACTTCTCATAACACGGGTATAAGGCAGAATTGTAATTAATAAAAAAGTAATGTTGGTAAAAATTTAAGCTAAAAGTAATCATCAACTTGAATTTGTTCGGAATAAAGGTTACTTAAATACGCAGCCAACACAATGCAGTGATGTGATAAAATGTTAAATACTCCCATTCTTCTCTTTTCCCTGCTATTCTCCAAATTTAAACACATGCACAGACTGTGGTTTTTTGTGAGACAATTTACTACAATAATTATACCTAATTTTAATTATATAATTAGCATACTATAATTATTTTACTCAATTAGCTTACCATAGCTTACCAAGCTTACCATTCACAGCAATGCATAGTTCTACTAATATTATTAATAATTATAATTTTTAATATAATGAATAATTAAGTATCTATTCAACTTTTTTAACTATTGTTAAGAACTTACAAACTTTGCTTATTTTATTTAATTTGAGATATTTTAGAATATTAAGTTATTTTGTTCAGTAATTGTGTTAAAACATAATTGAAAACAAAGTGCCTTAATTCTGTTTTTATGTGTGAAATAAATATAAAAAAAGATAATCACAATTCACAATTTATCCAAAGAATACAGATACTTTTATTTAAGCTTCTTCAGTGGCATATAACAGATATATCCTTAATGAGAACCTTAACTTATTTTCACTTTTGTAATACTTTAATATTATTAATATTATTTTAATATTATACTTTAATATTATACCTAAATATTATTTAGTATTATTTAATATTATTTATATTATTTGACAATTAATAAGAATGATTGCTTCATAGTATTATATGGACTATAATTATTTTGGATATGTCTACTTTTTGTGTGATTATGGTCACTCATACAACTTTCTATTGATATTCAACCACATGAAGTTACTTTTATATATATATTGTGATCATTCAGTTAGGTAAGAAGCTAGTGTAGGTAAAAATTTACCCCTTCTACCAACTGGTATAACTTTCCTATTACTAATTTTTATGATACTAAGAAAAAATATATTTATAAATTAAAAAGGAGAAATGTTTCCAACCTTGTATCTCTTGTTCAAAAAGAGAATTTCATACATCTGCATAAGGCTGAAATTGTTGATTAATGCTTGTAGAACACTATATTGATATTTTATGATCAGATAATTTTATTAATAAATTTTAATTATATTGTTGGAGTGCACCTAAAAAAAAATCAATCTCATCTTGTTTCTTCAAATTGCTATACTGTATAACATAATGTACACAGAGAGTGCTAATTGTATATTTAATAAAATAATACATCATATTCTGTCAGGTAATTTTTTTTAATTCTTGAAACAATGTAAATTATTAACTTTTAGATTGCATTCTATTTCTTTTGAATCTATCAATATAAAATATTGGAAACTTTTTAAAATTCCTAATAAATTCAATGACAATGTGTAAGGCGATTTTAATGTTAACTTTCTAAACTAATATTGTTACGAATAACTATTAACTCAATTCTAGCAAGTTTAAATATTTATTTCTCCCAACAAATTAGAATTATAAGTCAACTGAATAAACAATACTTTTTCACATTTATCAAAAGTTAATTTTTGATCCTTTTGTGCAGATTATGGTCTTTCAATACATAATTGTAAAATTGCAATTGCACCATTTATTGATGAAAATGTGTTTTGTTGCTATTTTTAATAAACCTCTGGACCATTTGAAATCTTCCCACAAAAAAAGTTATTAAGTATAAAATTAAAAGCTTTTCTTTTACAGAAACAATATTACTTTCTTGATGAATTTTTAAATAATAATTAAAGAAAAAACAAAAAAAAGCACAATTTGTCTGCATATCATTCAACATAAACGTGTGATAAAAATTATATTTAATAGCAGCTTCAGTAGCAATAATTTGTGAATTATTTTTAGTAATTTTTTATATTTAATGTATTTAATATAATAGTATTTCATATGTTTATGTTTAAATAACTAATACGAACTTAAAACACATCTATTTTTAATATTTTTATTTGTTTTTATGTTGATAATGTTTCTTATAATGACGTGATCTGTAAATTGTATTATTAGATTCTGATCAGAAAAAAATGTTTTTTTACCTAGAATTATTATTTACTATTGTTTTAATTGTGTTTCATTGTTGTTTTTGAAATTTTCAGATACGACAAGATCTCCAAGAGCTGATGAAGAAAATGGACGGAATTACTATTTCGTTTCACATGATGAAATGATGGCTGATATTGCAGCTAATGAATATTTAGAATATGGTATTTGTTTGGTTTTTAATTTTCTTTTTCATTAATTTTATATAATTTTTACAGTAAATTTCCATTTTTAAATACTGGTTCGGACCTTTTTTAGGCCTTTTTTTATTGTCTTATTAAGTTTTAAATTTATCTTTTGCATATATTACTTCATTGTATTGGGGCACACTTATATGTTACTTGTATCTTATATTACTTGTGTCTGGCTGACTTAATTGTAACATCAGTTTAATTCAGTTTAAAATTAAAAAATTACTTCTTTTTCTTAACTTATGTATTCCAATTCCTTCAGTTTCAGTATTTTTAAAATTTTTCCTCCTAGTTTATTACAGTCAATTGAACCTTGATTCTATAATTACAAATACTCCTCTCTGATAAATTGTTGGTATAATATTATGTTGTGTAAATAGTTAACTGCATCTCAATATAGTTAGTTTTCATAATATACCTAATTTCTTGTTTTTTAGGCCCTTTATAGCAGTGTTTCTCAACCACCAGTCCATGATATAATGCTACTGGTCTCTGAACAAATTGGCTCAAAAAAAAAAATTAAAATTTAAAATTATGAGAAAAAAATGAACATTAAAAAATTTATATAACGGTAATATGAAATTTATAATTATTTAATTATATTCTGTACACATACAATGGCGAATGCTGGTGCATGCTTAATTTACTGAATACATTGTATTCTTTGAACAATTAGCAACAATAAACTATCCCATGACACATGAAGTATAGTAGCAGAAGTTATCAAAACAATATTGCACTAAAGAATACGGCTTTGGTGGTACCTCTGTTTTATGACTTAGCTATGCGCATGTTCAATTTATTGAAAACACTACATCTACAATTACATTATTTGCTTTACACAATCAATTACTAGTGTTATAGTGAAGTGCTTTACTTTTAATTATAGCAAAACCACAAATTTTTTGCATTCTTAACACAAGTAAAAAAAAAGACAAGGAACTTTAGATAAGTTTTTCCACACTGAAAGTTCTACTCTGGGAAATGGAAATATAGAAAAGTTGAGTGAAACAGAAAATGAATGTTCACCAAACAAGGAAAATAAATCTACTTCCAAAAGATGCTTTAGTAATGAATACTTAAAATTTAGTTTTATACTTTGGCTGGATTCTATGGAAGACAATGTATGTCTAATGTGCATTATATCTAAGGAAGTTAAGAAGAATGATACCTGAAACCTTCCAAAATGTTGCAACATTTAAAATCAAGACATCCCAAAATAGAACAGAAACCATTGATATATTTTGAATGACAAAAACAAGAATTTAATCTCCAAAAGAAAAAAATTATAGAAACTTTTAAAATAAATCAGAATTGAAATGTTCATGTTTTGTTGCACTTCATATAGCTAAAACAAAAAAAAATCATTCACAACTTATTTTTAATTTAATTAAACCATTGTTAATTGATGTTTGTAATGAAATGTTTGGACCCTCAGCTGCAGATCAGATTAGATTAATTCCTCTTTCAAATTATATGATTAGTCATCGAATTGAAACTATCTGAAAATATTGAATACCAGTTAATAAAAAGTATTAAAGAATCACCAATGTTTGCTATTCAGATTGACGAATCATGTGATATTTCTAAAAAAAAACTATTTTGCTATGCTACATATGGTACATTGACTACTCTTCTGAAGAAATTAAAGAAGAATTATTATTTTGTAAAGAGTTAGGTTCTCCCATGACAACTTTTGAAATTTTTAATTCATTGAATTCTTGTATTAATAACTATTCCTTAACCTGGAAAAACCTGTATTGATCTGTGTACAGATTTATCCTCCTCTAGTACCATGTTAGTAGTGATTCACTATAAAAAAAATTTCTTTATTTACTGCATCTAATGTAACACAATTCATCAGTAATTTATTATTTGCATAATTCTTTCAATTAGATAACCATTTATAGGAAAGTAAAATAAATGAATAAATTAATCTATACCAATTTTAAACATTGAGGAATTTTTTTTCTTGAAAAGATAAATTAATAAAAAAACAATAAAATAAAAAAATATATAACTAAACTTCTTCCATACTTATGCAACTTGACAGTCTCCTTAATAGAAAAATTTAACGTTAGTATTAAAACTACACATTGTTGGTTAAAGAAAACTCAAATTCACAGGGATAACAGCAACAAAATAAACGTTATTTACAATTAGTTTGTATTATGATGTGTTTGTAGTTCCTATTTTTAAATAAAAGAAGATTTTGCATAAACTTTTTTTGCAGAAGTGAAGGAAGTGTCACCATTCCATTAACTGTTGTTTTGACTCAATATTTGTGTAGGAAATCCAGGTTTCTTGTTCTGTGATGATGTGGTCAAATAGCCCACCCCTTTATATTTCAATGCCTCAAAAAGTTTTGAGCTGAACAATTTTTGGTAACAAAGTTTCTCTGTCATAATGTTACTGAGCACGAAGTGCTCAGTAAAGTACAAAAGAAAAAAATACATAAAGGCTTGAGTTATAACTTACAAAACATGATGGAAAAAGTCTCATAATATAATAAACCTTGTTATTTATGTGTTTTTTCAGGGTTTCAATTTATTCAAATAAACTATTTCAGGATTGTGGCAAATTATCTATAAAACAAACAACCGCATTTTTCATTTATTTTAGTGAAGTTATAATGAAATACATCCTCATTTATAGTTTATATTAAACAAAATAGAGTTTAAATATATTTAAGAACAGAATTTGAAAAATTATTTTTGATAATCAGTTTCATTACAGTGGCTATTTTAAAAGAGATTGATATTTTAGTACTCAGTAAATTTTTATTGAAATTACATAATTCTAATCAATTTACAGGCCATTGTAAAAATAAGCGCTTAAAATAGCTTCATATAAGCGCTTCTGGAATTGAAAATGCTTCTTCACAAAATGATTGGATGTTAGTTAAAAATTTTTCAGTGAGCTAATTAAGGTTGACATATATTATATATATATATATATATATAATATTATTATTTATATACTAACACAACAATACATCTTATTAAGGCCCATTTGGTGTTGGGTAATGAAGCAAATGTTATGCTAAAAGGATAGTAGAATGATTCATATTGCGACTGTAATTGCCGTGGCACCAAGCATCAAGATTTGTTTCATTGCCTGTACTGGCAGTGAAACAAATCAATGAGTAAATCAGTACATGAGTACTGATTTTACTCATGTAATTCACGCATTTTTTTGAACAAAATTTTTTATCTAAAAGTAGATGTGTGATTTATGCAAGGAAACAATTTTACATAGTGAAACTAAAATGTGATAATCAGAGAAAATAATATTTATTTGTCTGAATATTTTCTTTTTGAATATTTAAAAAAAATATTGTTTAAAAATTCATGTGTGTCAATTATGTGATGGCGTGAATTACTTTTTAATTTAAAATGTAATATTTTGTTGTAAATATTATGTTAATCTTTTAATATTTATATTAATTTTTAATGTAAGGAACCCATGAAGATGCCATGTATGGAACCAAACTGGAAACAATCCGTAAAATTCACCAAGATGGTAGGGTTGCTATTTTGGATGTAGAACCGCAAGCTCTGAAGATACTTCGAACTGCAGAATTTGCACCCTATGTAGTCTTTATTGCAGCTCCATTGCTTCAGAACATTGCAGATGTAAGTGAACATAATTTTAATTATCTTTGAATAGTTTTCTTTTTTATTTATTAGTATTTTATATTGACTTCTAACATTATCTTTTTTTACTTTTTTATATTCATAAATTGAATGTAGAACTTATTGTTTTATAAAATGTTTTATGATTGTTTGCTTATTTGAGTTACACTTGAAATATAAATTAATTGTTATCGTAGAATGTCAAGCATTTATTTTCTTAACTAATATATATTATTTGAAATATAAACCACCAAAACAGAGTAATTAGATAAACTTACCATATTAATTTCCAATTATCAATTTTCACCGCATCCCACTCTTTCAGTTGGAATTAAATTCTATAACTACATTAAAACATATGGTTTTAATACTTTCTTACTTTGTTTGAAATTGTTTTCTGTTTTGAAATTTTGAATTTTATTATAAACATATATGTAAATTTTGATATCCAGTACTGGAATGATTTTATTATTTTTTTTCACCTTTAACAGCTGAAGGAAGGTATTGTTAACTTATAAATAAATTAATAAAGTTTATAATTAAATTTCATAGTTTTTACATTGTTCTTTATCAAAGATTCTATAACTATTATGAAGTGATTGCAATTATTTATTGCAGTTATTTATTTAGCTCTTTATCTTCTGAAAACCAACTTTTGATATGACTGTCGATTTTATTATTTACCTCTTCTAATACTGATTGTGGGCAACCCTTTTCTCACTGAACCATCATTTTTGTCTGGAATTATTGAATTAATAGTCAAATTCTGAACTCAAAATAACTATAAAAACTTGTTAGAACACAAATAATAAGATTTTAAACACTTCCTATAGAACTAGCCCAGTGTAACTCAACTGTCTACTATTTTATCAGTTTTTATATTTCTAACTTGTCAATTAAGGTTTTATTGTAAGAAATAATAATAGCTTCTATTTTTCTATCTTTGCCATTTCAACAGTGATTTGTTATGAATAATGGCTTGTAAAAGCATTTATTTTTGTTATAAGAATTACAGTTGAGAACGAAGATTTTCATTTGTAGTCTTTTGGAACAGATTATATTTATTTCGATTTTTATTGCATCTTTGTAAACTGTTGTTAATAGATATCAATTAGAACTGAAAATATACATTCTTCTTTGTGTGTACTATAAATTTTGTGATAACCTTTCTCTGATACAATATTTATAAACAGCTTGCTTGTTGTATCAGATTGCCATTTTATTGAGTTATTTAGTTTAGCTTTTGTAAATTTATAATTACTTTTGTTCAGTTAGAAATAAATAGAGAAGTATTGACACTATTTGTAAACAATCTTAAAAATTCAAAATTTTCAAAGTTATTTAATTTTTGTTGTTAACAGTCTGAAACTTTTCAAAAAATTATACTGTCCTTAAAATATTTTAATAACATGAAAAAAAAATGGAAATGATTGGTTGAATAAAAGTTTTTATTGGTATTATTATTACTGGTCATTATTTTATTATAGTTTTATCATGGGATCCAATTCAGGATAATATAACATAATTATTTTTAAAAAAAAACAAGGAAGTAACTTCATTATTTGAAAAAGCACACATTAAAGGTGTATTGTAATAACTTTATGGATTCAATAAATTATTTTAGTAAGGGCATTTAGTATTATATATACATACAATGATGCAAATTATTCTTAAAAAAATTTTTTTTTTAACCAAGTTAATGTATATATGTTATTACTGACTTAGCTGTGTTGACAAGCAGTCTGTTGTTTAAAATTTACTCATAGAACCATAAACATAGATGGGCTCTTCTGTATGCAATTGGTAACAGCAGAAGTGTCATCTATGCCTCTATTGTATTAATTCATAAAAGATCCTTAAATTTGCTGAATTAGATATATATTATTAGATTCTGTTTAGCAGTATAAGGAAAATTATCTTAGAAGAGGACAGAATTCTATTTAAGTTCACAGATTGTTTAGGTAAAAGTTGTGAACTTTTAATTCAGTCACTGTGCCACCATGTAAATTGTTTTCAGCTGACTTCTACATCAAAAAAAACTTTGTCTTTTTACATTTGAATTCAGACTATTCAGTAAATCTCCATAGCACTTTTTGTTTTTAATCAATGAATTTTGAACTATTCTAGGGGAATGAAGTTTAATTTTTGTTAAAACTATCTTTTTAATTTTTTGTCTCTGTATTATGTTTACTCAGTAAAAGTGTAAATGAAATTAGTTTATATTAAATTCTTGAAGTAAAACTTTGGCATTTCTTTTCTTGTTCCTACTTGAACAACTTTTGAACTTTTGCAGGTAAGTCCAATTTTAATTACTTAGCTTTAGTAATAATAATATTTTCGTATGAAATTCCAAAAAGTAAAACAAAACTTTTATTTGTTGGAATAAATGAATAATATATAAACATTTTAGTAGTTGCAGTTGTAATGAAATACAAGTCAAAAACTTATGGAAAACGGTATATTCACAATAACTTATTACATGTCATGTTAAGGATTTTTTAATGCACTGAAGATGCTTGAAAATGTTTGTACAAAAATTTAACACAGCACTGGTATTATATGATAATCAACAAATATATCTTCTTAGCAATGTTTATACATCTTTATATAATTTATTAAGTATATTGATCAATGTTCTGCAACAAATAGCTACCAACATAAAACACCTGTGAATGCACCAAATTTATAGCAAGCAGTATACAAAGCATATAAATACAATTTACACACACAATAACAAAATGGAATAGGTAAAGAAAAAAATCAAATTTACAGTAAACCAAAGTGGATATTTTTGTAGAGTTTTACCAAAAAATAAATTAAGTGGATTTATAAAAAAACTTCATCAATCCATTCATGAAATATATATTAGTATATGTAATCAGTTATATTATTAACAATATACTATATTAATAAAAATACAAATAAAACAATTAATTTTTACAGTAGTAAAAATTATGGTACATCTTTTAAATCAATAAATAATTTAGCAAAATATTTAAATGTTACTAAAATTACATATTAAATTAGTTTTAAATCCCAATTTTGTTTCATGCTTGAATATTTTAAAGAAGAGGCAATGTAAAAAAATGGCTGTGTAAAAATATATGTACAGTGGACTCTCGCTTAACGAGCATAATTTGTTCCTGAATCTTACTCGTAATATGAAACACTTGTTAAGCTAAAACATGTTTACCATAGGAATCAATGTAAAATAGGATAATGCGTTCTATTCTGAAAAAAAAATACTCAAACAAATATATAATAATGTAATTTATTATTTATAATACATCCTTTTTTACAAAAAAGTCTAAAAACAGTTTTTGCAAAATTTTTCAAAATTTGGTGAAAATTAGACATACAGCATTATATGGTTAAATACATTTGCAGCACCCATAGCTACTGCCTTATTAGGGTGATGCTTCTAAATGTATGGTGCAACAGTTTCACATGCTTTCAGAATCACCCTTATTTCAGTGGAAGATTGTTGATCTGCTGAAGCTGTTTTACCCTCCTCCCCTGATGAAATCTCCTCCACAAATTCTTGCTGTGACACAGAATACAGCTCTATATGCTCTTCGGTGGTCAGCTCCTGGCTATACTCTTCCACTAACTCATTGATGTCATTGGTATCCATCTCTAGCCCCATAATCTTGGCCAGAGACACAATCTCGTTGATTACAGGCTTCACAGGCACCACAGGCACTTAATTAACGCTGTTGGGCCAAAACTTCTTCCATGCAGAAAATAGGGTTCTCTTCATGACCCCATACCATGCCTTGTCTTGAGGCAGGCAATGATGTAAAAATGGTCTTTCCAAAACTCTCTGAGAGTGAGATCGGTTCCTTCAGTTATCTCAAAACAGGCAGTTACTTTTATATGGATTTGAATGCTAGATTGTGGATATCGATGTTGCTCTTTGATGGTTGGGTCTCAATTAACTACATATTTCAGAAATGGTCAACCTGAATCTGAGAAAGAAAAAAAGTTACCTGAAAACAACTCTGGAGGATATGCAGGAGTGTTGTCCATAACAAGACAAAGAGTGGAAAATTCATGTCAAGCAGATATTTTTTTACAAACCAAACACTTCATTAATCCAATCTGGAAAAAGGTAACGTATCACCCAAGCCTTGTTGTTGGACCTCCACATGACATTTAGCCTACTCTTCTGGACTTACTTTTTGGGGGCTTATGGATTATCTGAATGGTAATCGAGCAGCATTTAATTTTCAAATCGCCACTTGCATTTGCACAAAAAAACAGTATGAGATAGTCTTTCATTGGCTTGTGGCCTGGCAATGCCTTCTCTGCTGTAGTATATGTTCTCTTTGGCATCTTTTTCCAGAAGAGACCTGGTCCCATCACAGCTAAAAACCTGTTGCATAACCCCAGAATTCACAAGCTTGCTGCTTCTCCATGCTTCACAATGCTGTGGATGCCAGTTCTTCTCTTGAACTTTTCAAACCACCCATGGCTTGCTTTGAATGCTTCTTCTTCTTTGTCAGTTGACAATCCTGGCATCTTCTTAATGAGGCTGGCAAAAACTAGTTTCACCTTCTCACGAATTAAGTTTTCGTTAATAGTGTTGCCTTGCATTTGCTTCTCATCAATCCATGTGAGAAGCAGTCTTCAACATCATCGAGAATATGTAGCCATTGCGCAGAAATTTTTGTGACACTTTGAAGCATCAATCTCCTTAATCTTATCCTTGTTTTTGAGTATAGTGGAAATTGTTGATTTAGACCGATTGTATGTGCATGCTAGGTCAGCCACTCACACCTCGTTCTCGCTTCTCAATGATTTGGCGTTTGACTTTTACAGTGATTTTTCTTCTCTTACCCCTGTCTTCCTGCAGCACTTTCTTTGGGGACAAATATGCAAGTATGCTTAAACTTTGCACTAAAAAAAAACAATAATGTGTATACAAACTTTCAACACAGACTGCTGACAGCTGAGATACAGGCAGGATGTGACATCATGATATCTCTCTCATCACTCGTTCTTCAAAACATCATTTGTTAAGAGAGTCATTATTTTACATTTTGTTTTGCTCGTTATGCGAATCACTAGTTTTGGGAGGTGCTTGTTAAGCGAGGTTTGACTGTACATGTATTTTGTATGTTGTTGGTAATACAAGGGATTTTTTAGACAGTGACATTCTTGGGTTAAGAAAAAGAAACAATCTTTATATTACCTTGGAGGCTGTTAAACAGGATGGTATTATAGATAATGTTTTCATGAATAGATTCAAGTATCTATTACACTCATTTGCATGCAAGTCCTTCATAGGGAGACTCATTGTTACAGGCAGTTCTTTTTTAATGTGTAAATGACTCAATTATATTAGAAGGTTTATTACATATTTAAATGAAATCAGTAATTTAAGTGACTTTCTTAGGACCTCTTAAGTTATTTTAAGTTACTTCATGATCTGGTATGTCTAAATATATTTTAGATTTATTTGTCATTTTGTGTGTACTTGTATTTTTATGATTTGTTTCTGTAATATATGTTCAATTCAATGATTTCATTTGTTATTCTATGTCAAACAATAGCATAATCACTATTACTTGCTACCTTGAAATATATGAATAATAAGTTAAATATGAATTATTTTTTCATCTGCTCCATATGAACATGATACAAATTTTCATTAGTTGTTTTTGCCTGAATCCTTCCTCTGGAAAATTACCAATCATCATTGAAACTCTTTCAAAAGTTCTATCAACTTATTTTACACATTAGCTCAAAAGTTAAGGAAACTGTGGCTTATACTGGTAGTCAACTTTGAGAGACTGGATATGCTTTCAATTACTTAATTGTAATTTTCAGTTGAATATATTTTTTCACTGTCACTGTTATTAAATTCTGTGACATATTATTCCATTTTTATTTTACTTTTATATTTATGTGATGCATGTTTTGTAATCTTTCCTTAGCTCCCTTAATTTATTTTTTTAATTACGCTTATTGCCTTTCTGAACATCTTACCCAATTTTAAAAGTGTTTACATTCTCTTCTTAATTTGTACTGTAGTAATGTCAAAATAATAAGTTATTATTTAGGTTACTTATATGTTTTTTTCTTTTTTCTTTACAGTTAGATTGCTTAATACTAAGAGTAATTGTTGCTGATTGTTGAATTTCTAACAGCAATAAAATGAATACAAGCTTCAAGCTTTATAAACTACAGTTTTATGTTTTTTAGTTACATTAAATCTATGTTGAAAAGAAATTAATCAGTTTTTGTTTTCTTTTCAGTATGATGGCAGCCTTGAAAGATTAGCTAAAGACTCTGATTTATTGAGACAAGCTTATGGTCATTTTTTTGATCTTACAATAATAAACAATGATATAGAGGAAACAATTACAGCTCTCGAACGAGCAATTGAACGTGTACACACAACACCTCAGTGGATTCCTGTATCATGGGTCTACTGACATCCGCAGTCTTCTAAATAGTGTTCACCACAGTTTACCAACTGTGACAGAGTTTCACCAAATGATATTCGGTAAGACATCTTAAAGATCGTGTGTTCAACAAAGTGCATCAATTGATGGAAGGTGTTATTTTGTGATAGTTAAGTGGTATTATAATGTGCAACACTTTGTGTTGGTTTGTTGTTTTCTCGATTGTTTTCTTATCCGTTAGTAAATAAGAGAAGAGAAAAACGTAACTAATACATGAAAGAATAAGATTGTTTTAGATCCAATTAATAATTTTAAAAAATGTGATTTTATAAAATGACTTTGAAATCTTGCACTCCATTATTATTTTTCTTTTTATTGTTAAATTTTAAATGATAAAAATTTACATTAGCATGTACGAAAATGTCTTGATAGTGATTTTGTGTTAGGATCCTCAGTTTCCGTCACTTTTAATGCTTTTAAGTTTTTGAAATTCTAAGTCTTGTTTTGACCTAATATTACTGATATGACATTGCATTTATCCATAATGCACCTAAATTATTAAATATATATTTTTTGTATCAGCGATACTTGTTTACTTATGAAGTAATCGATGCACAAAATAATTAATATTTCTATTACCTATGTAAGTTACAATTATATTTTTGGATTAATCATTATAAAAAAAAATCTTGTTTTTACATTGTGGTTTTTTCAGTGAAATGAAACCATAAAAATTATTTATTTTAAAATGATTTTGTAGTGGTGTACTTAATTATAATCTAATATTGAAACGTATATATTTATTGTAGGTAATAAAAAAATAATAATTTATATGTTACATAATATTTTTAACTTACTTTTTGTATTATTTTATTAATTAATTTATCGTTGCAATCAAACATTCATACATTTGTGCTATAAGCATATTACATTGTAAACTAGTTTTTAATATGTATCAGAAGACCTATTTAAATGTAACACCATTAGTGAAGTATTTTTTCTTCAGTAAAGATTAATCAATGAACAGCTATTAATTAAACTACTTCAATGTTTACAATATTATGGTCATTTGTTTGAAAATAAATGGCATCTTCCATTACTACATTGTAGTTAAATTCTACTTTGTATTGTTTATTTTTTCCTTAGTTACCTTTGATTCATCGAAACCTTTTTTAATATTATGTTATTCATTAAGTTTTTATTAATTCATCAGCTTTGCACTGTGTATATAAGCATAATTATGTCACATATCAGTGCTGTATTAATTTTTTACTACAAGAAGTAACTGTATGTAATAATCTATTTTTATTTATTTAAGTTAGTAAATAAACTATTTATTTAAAGTTAGCTTTTTGTAATGCTTTATTTAGGAATTATTCTTAATAATTAACTCTTTCACTATTTTCTTGTATTTGGCTTATATGTTTATTTATTTCACACTCTAGCAACTACAGGCCTATGCCCAATTACATCTTGCTATCTGCTGTTTTTTTTCTTTTTATAATGAGAAACACATAGAAAAAGGCATACATGATTGGGATTCAAACCAAAACTCTCTGATTGAAAGGCAAAGATCCTACCATTTTATAATGGAGGTCAGTTATTAATCATGAGTAGAGATTTTGTAGAAAATGTTACTTTTAAAAAAAGTTTTATTTAGAAGCTTCAATTTAAATTTACTATTTACTCATTTTTTACACTCACATTTCAGGTTTTTTAAGTCAGATGATAGTTATCTTTTCTAATCCATAACATCTTAAAGATGATAGACAAACATATACTTATTTATTTTATGGTATATGTAGCTAGAATAAGACTGCCAAATAAAAATTTATATAATTCTTATAAAATAAATTTGTGTAATTTTTAAATCACTATATTTTCTAGATTTTTTATTTATTATTTTAGTTTTGGTCATTTTTGATAATAATTTATAATAAGACATTGATATAAGAAGTATTAAAACAATTTCATTCCCAAATTTTTATTTCTGTGCATGCAAAGAAGTAATTTTTAGTTGAGAAAACCAGTTAAAAATAGTTCAAAATATTCATGATACATAACAATATTAAAATTAAACATCTAATTCTGTGAAATATCATATTTTAATATGTGTAATCTATTGAGATCAGTCCTTTCAGGAAAAAAAATATGTACATTGAGCAGTCTAATTAAGGATTTATATTTTTATTCACATTTTAATAGTTTACAACATTTTATATATTTTAAAATTTCAAATTAGCGTATTGCTATATTTTATTTCATGTTTAATACTTATAGTTTTTATTTCTCTAATATAAAATAATATTTTTTTTTGATTTCACCTTTTCAGTTCTGACAAATCAGATACATAATGAAGTAATTTCAAAATAAAAAAATAATTGAAACTGTAAACATTTATCTGAAAAATCTTACATTTGTTCTCTCTACTAAAAAATATATTAATTTATTTAGTGCAAAACACCAATTTTATTGAGTTGATCATGTATAGCCCCTGTTATACCTCATTATTTTCAAATTTTTCCCTGTAATTAGTATAGATAAAGCTGTAATATGTTCCTATTACTGATAAACTAAATGGAATTAGTTACGGGACAACTTTTTAACTTCTTTTACATTTGCCAGAACTTTAGTAAATATGCATGATCATTTATAATAAAATTTTATGTTAACTTATTTAGGTAATAGGAATTTTTTCAGTAATAAAGTTTTTCATAAATTCAGATTTTATTAAGTTATAAGTTGAAGTTAGGTAGTAATAGATTTATAATTTTAATTGATGAATTAAGACAGTGTTTATAATGCCTTGTTTTATAACAGAATTACCCTATAAGTCACAGTCTTTCTTGTGACTGTTTAATGCACCTGAGGTATAAGAAACACCAGTTAAGAGTTGGTTTCTTTAAGAATAATTATGTCCATATATGCCATGTACCTCAAAATTGAGATATGACATGCTCTTATAAAACTGTATATTTGGCTCGGTAAAAAAGGCTACAGGAAACAATTTCATTTCTTACTTTACAGTGTAAACCTGGTATGAAATGCCTGATGTTCTTAAAAAATGACTGTAATTTTTTAGAGCTACATAACTCATGTCAGTTTGCTTACAACCATTATGGGTTATGATTCTTAACATTCATTCAAGTATATAATTAATATTATATAATTTTTTTTTTATATAATTTATAAAAAATTCTTATTAAGCTTTTAAAATTAAAGTAACAAAAGTGTTTAAAAAGAAAAAAAAAAACATAAAAAACCATGAGTTCTATCTCATGATTTGGATTGCATTTTTGACAGTTTTTTCAGCAGATAATTTCACTTAAAATTTAATTTATGTAAATAATATGACTAAGAAATTTTGTAGGTTTAGATTAGTATATTTTTATCTGTTTCCATCATTGTTTACTGTTGTCATTTTTACATTTCTTTTTAAATTTCAAATACTGTTATGTAGCTAAGATCATACTTGGACAGTCAGCACATCTTTCTTTTTGCTATTATTTTGGTGTTTTACATTTGATTGATTCTTCCTTAATTTTAAATTCAATGCTAAAATTGTATCATTTTTATTACCTCTCCCAGCCCCATACATCACAATATAGTTACATACCAAAGAAAATAATATTTGCTTTACTAGATATGGTGAGTTACAAAAAATGTTGATTGTAGAAATTATTTTAATTTAATGTAAAGAAATAATCACAGCTCAATAAAGCCTCAGGAAACAATAAATGAAAACTATACAATTAACATTCAAATCTCAATGAAATGACAACTTGACAAATCATCACAGCAAGAAAAGAGTTCTTGGAACAGTAGATTAAATTTGTATTGTTATATGCCTTTGAAAAACTTATAATGGACTGTCAATGCTGAACATCAACAATAGATACGAAAGGCATTGGGTGGTTCTAATTTGTGTGGACTGCAGGTAAGTATGTACATTAGGATATAGAGGACTGTTTAATGTTTAGATAAGAAAAAAATGTTCTTTTACATATCAATTTTTAATTAATTAAAAATATATTTTTTTAAATTAATTATAAAATCAAAACCACCAGATACGGTTGTATCTGTATCTGGTGGTTGTGATTTTATAATTAAATTATATTATTCGATATAGTAATAAAAATGTTAACAAAAGTATATATGTATTTTGTTATTTATTTCATTTGGAATATTAAAACATCTTCTTATATTTGAAACTATTTTTAATTTAATTGTTAAGAATTGATCCAAAAACTGATGTTAAGAATGACCAAACCTTTCTTTATAATTATTATTATTGGTATTTTTATTTGCTGTTATTTAATTTTAATATTAAGTTTTAAGTATTAATTAGGAATACTTTACACATTTTTCTTTACTTATATGAAGCATTTCCAGAATAGTATGAACACTATATCAATTAGTATTACGCTTATTATGGCCTATAAGTTCCACTTTTTTGTGTTTGATTAGTACAGGGTGTCCCATATAAAATGCAACCCAACCTTATATTGGTAGGTATTGAAATAATAAAAAGGAATGTGTAAATGTAAATGTAATTTTTATTATTACCATCCATTAACTTACATTTAGAGTAAATGTTGGAAGTGGCTGCCATCTTATTGAATACAAGCTTCAATTCTTTTTACAGCGTTTCTTGCAACATTTTTCAAAGTTTGTGGCTGTATATTTAATACAGCTTGTTCAATATTGACTTTCAATTGTTCAAGTGTTCGTGGTTTGTTGCTGTAGGCTTTTTCTTTGAGATAACCCCCATACAAAAAAATCCGCCGCAGTCAAATCTGGAGATCTTGGTGGGCACAAGCCTCGACCAATAACATGATTACCAAAGAGTTCCTCAACGAAATCAGAAGTTGAACCTGCGTAGTGCGATGTCGCACAGTCATGTTGTAGCCAGCAGTGTCTGTCTTCCTTTTCCAAGAGTGCGATGAACTGAAATAAAATATCCTGATATCGTTCTGCATTAATGGTGTACTCAAAAAAAGTAGGACCAATTATTTTCTTCCGCGATATCGCGCACCACATGCCCAACTTCTGTGGGTGTAATTGTTTTTCGTGATAAACGTGGGGATTTTCAGCACTCCAAATTTTACTGTTTACGAAGCCATCCAAATGAAACCAGCTTCATCTGTGAATAATAATGAATCCATAACATTAATTCCCTCACGCAGAAATCGACAGAACCATTGAGAATATTATAGCCATTTTTCTTTGTCGGGCTCAAGAAGTTGATGAACCATTTGAATGCGATAAGGTCGTAATTGTAATTGTTTGGTCGCCCGATGAACAGTTGATTTAGACAAATTAATTTCAGCCGACAAATGTCTGATCGATTTATTTGGCGAGGTGAGTAATCGGTCTTTGATTTCAGTGACTGTATCTGTATTCAACACTGACGCAGATCTTTTGTGTTCCTAGTTATTAACAGAACCAGTCTTTCTAAATTTTGCAACTTACCTTAATACTGATGTTTTGTTAGGAGCTGGTTTATCTGGGTACTTATGGCGAAACAAATCTTGCACTGCAACCACTGATTTCGTACTTGTTATTTTTACGACTCAACAATGAAAACACGTTCATCTAGCGAAAACACCATCTTATCTCTAGCAATACACTGAACGTTATGATTGCATTGTTGTTACTATCGCTAGTGTTCTACTGTATCGCCGCGATGTTCAGATGTTGGACGAGTCCATTTCAGTAACGAGTAGGGGAGTATGCTTGACTTTTGAAATTTCATGGATGAGTGATTGATGAGTTGCATTTTATATGGGACACTCTGTAGTTGGCGTTAATAAATAAAATTAAGAATTTGATGTATAATTAAGTAATTTTAATTATGTTTCATTCACTATCACTAATTAATATTTGTGTTTTATGAAAGTACTATTTATCATGATATTAAGAAAAGTGGAATGAAGGCCATTAATGAATCTGGTTTCATTATGATATGTATTAATGAATTGGTACAGTTACAAACAGTCAATTATTATTAGATTTATTTTAATTTTTTTTCTTTCCACTTATTGTTTTGTCAGTACACTTTTTGTGATTGGAGAATTTTTTTTGTTTAAAGTAATGCTCTAAAGGTTTATTTCATAAAAGAATGTCTAAGTCCAAGGAAGTAGGTTTGCATTTCTTTAAATAACACAGAACACAGTGTATTGCTGGTGAAAATTAATAAAAAAATAGCCTGGAAATTTTTTTTATTTGTTGTTTGTTTTGTAAACTTGTTTTGTTTTAAATAAACTTTCTTACAGCAGTTCGTACTGTGTAATTAACTCACAGTAAGAACTTAGAAGTTCTTACTGTGTTGTTAATGATTGTTCTATTTGCATGCCAGCACATGAAAGCTAACTCACCAGAATCATACAGCTAAAAACCTAGTCTGAATAACATATATATATATATATATAGTTACTTTCAGTGATATTCTAAACAATGTGCTGAGGATAAATGAAAGGCAGCAGTATGAAATGACCATTAATGACAGTTATGTAGTGAATTCTGCCACTGGTAAGTTTCTAATAATGAAATGGTGAAATGTTTTTTATTAAAGATAAGTATTCAACTTTGCAACAAAAGGAATTATTAAAATAATAAATATATAAATATCCTTACTGTTAACTATTTATATATATAAGTAAATTAAAAAAAAAACCTAGTTGAGACAGTAGAAAGATATCAGTTTTCACCGTTATGTTATGAGAGATTTTAATTATAAAGCTATGAGCTATTTATTTGTTTACTATTTATAAAATCAAAAATGTTGAAAAGTTTAGTTTGAAGAAATTTGTATTTAAACAAAATTAAAATATCTATAAAATCTATTTTGTAATACAAATAACCATTCTTTTAATCATTTTATAAATCTCAGAATCAAATCTTTGATTCAGACATAACCTAGACTATTAAAGAGATATAATACCTAATAACTTTATTTACAGTAAATACATTACATTAACAAGATCTCACCTCTTTCTAATTTTTTTAATTATTTTTTTTTGTGAATGAAATAAGTGTATTTATTTATTACTTATTTGGTTTTTGGTACTATTTTATTATTATTTTTTTTTTTTTGTTTGTGATTAGAGAATAGTTAAGGAAAATAATGATAGCTGGTTTTGTGTTAATTTTAAAAAGGTGAGGTATGACCATAAAGTATTCATACAGATGTACTAAAAAAAGACAAATTTGAATCACTATCAAAAAAAGTCTTTTGAAATTAGCTTTGCTAGTCAAAGCATTTTTTGAACTTCTGAAACTGTAAACAATCCCTAGAATACATTCTTGAAGTTCTCAATTTTTAAAGTAAAGAAGAATTTGTGACACATGATCTCTGGTGAGTAGGATTGTTGTATCAGTGGAATCCATAATCAGAAAAAAATTTTTTTAAATGTTTCAGTGCATGGACAATCAAGTTGCCAACATGAATTTAACACTTTCCATTCTCATACAATGCTGTCTTTTGTGATGAGCGGCATTTCTAAACTCTACAGTAGATATGGTTCCCTTATGATTATAAAAAAATTCTACTTTTCTTTATATTGCTGCAGTTTTGTTATGCGTTGTTGACTGTAGGAGAGTTTGAAATTTCTGTTAATTCATACTCATAAAATAAAAATAAAAAATTGTGTAATTTTTGGACACCCTTATACATGAGCAGGTACATAAGATGCAGAAACACAGTCCCATTTTAGCCATTAAAAGGAATTTTAGTCCTAATTTAGCTGTGTACTTCTTACATAGTTAGTCTGTTAAAATCAACTGAATGGAAAAAAAAAATTCATATTTAAATTCATAAATAAAAATCCAGTGATTGGAGGATCATTAAACTATTTGGCATAAATTAAACATTTTTTTTTTTTCATTTTTGCCAGTCATAAATTTTCCAGACTATTTTCTACTCTCACAACTTCTACAACCTTCTAAGGTACTACTTATAGAATAGAGTACAACTCATAATTTTCCTCAATAACTGTAAGTTAAAGCAAGATGTTTCAAAGATTTTTTAACAGAATATGACTCAGCTTTTTTCCAAAATGATGAAAGTAATACAAAAAATTATATATTACCGATATTGAGATGAATAAATACTAAAAATAAACCAGAGAAGACTGGCACTCAACATATGCATGCTATTTGCAAGGTTAATGTGTGTTGTGTATTTTAAAATGTATTATTTTACTCTGATTTATGCCATCAGTTCAGATTCTTTTGATCACTGCTATTGTGTATTTAATTACACCTTACCTAACACAAAAAAATTGATTCTCATTAATGTGCAATTGTTAAGTATAAATTAACAATATTAACCCTTTGATACTTTTGTTGATTTTAATGTTCCAATTATAAAATTTTTTAAGTAATGATTTTATGATTATTTATTAATTAAAAGAAACTTTATTTCCAAATATTCTTTTTACAAAAAAAAAAAAAACATGATCTTGTAACCTGTAACAATGATATCAGTCAATTAACATTTGCAAAAAACATTTCTGACTTTGATGTTATTAATCGTAATATTCTCTTTTTAAACAAGTTTTAGAAAATCTGCTGTTAATTAAATTGACTGATTAATTATTGATTAAGGATTACAAGATTAAGCAACCAGAAGGAAAGATGTGACTCATTTTAAAAAATTGTAGAGTGGCACCATTGAAAAATTAAAAAAAAATGTAATCTTAAAAAATATAAAAACAAAGAAAAATTTTGCATATAAAGTAACTCAAAGATAAAAAAAGGGAAAAATAATTTATAGAGTCCAATTTTGGCTCTTAAACTTTTTAGTACTGTATATATGACAGTGTATATATGACTGTGTAAAAACAGAAGTATTTCTGTTTTTTACAAAGCTAGCATCCATTTCCTGAATCATAAAAGACACCCAACAAACTGAAAATTTGATATAATTTTTATTAATTTAATTCATTATTAATATATTAAATAACATTTTTAATAAGGTAAAGTTATAGGAAACAATCTTTGAAACAAAAAAGTTCCTTGATAGTTTACTGCAAAAACTGTGGTTTTTGTACATTGATGTTGAAATTGAGGGATGTGAAAAATTGTACTTCATAAGAAATTCATTTTTTACATTAATCTAAATGATGGTTACACATGAATGATTTTACATTAACTACAGAATTATTATATCTAATTGAAAAAAAACCTGTAATTAAGATTTTAGATTAGAATATTCTGTAAAACATTATTATAATTCTTTTTTAAACGGTTATACACCTCTTTTTAAACTAATTCTATGTTTCATGATATACTAGACCAGTTAAAAAAAATAAATAAAGTGATAGTCTAGTAAATTTTGAATATGTAAAAACTATAATTTTTTAAATGTTTAATGCTGCAAGGCTTGGCTGATAAATTTTGGATACTAGTGTGCTACACGTAGGCTACTGATCTGACTAATAATCTGAAGATAGTATGTCTAGTATTTTCTCTTTGATTAGTGACAGAATGAGAAACATAGTTGAAACAGAAGGCTAACGGTAAATACCAAAGAAAGTTATGTAAAAGTAAAGATTTCCTGCACTATTTCAGGATAATAGATGATTTAAAGTAATCAATTTCATTCTGCCTAGATACAAAATTAATCTTTAATTGCTAATATTCCAAATTGTGATGAAGGTGTTGTTTTATATTTAGCTACCTTTTAAATAGTGATCTGGCTGAAATAGATTGCTCTGAACAATGTTGTAACGACTAGAATTTTTATAACAAAAAAATATACTAATTAAGTTGATATGAGTACAGTAATATCAGCTCTATGTGTAATATTATTAAGGAAAAAACTGGACCTTGGGTTTGAAAAAGAAATTCTTCCTAAGAAGAAGAAGAAGAACTTAGGAAGCCGATTTTTAATTTTATTAAATTAATAATTAAAAAAGAATATATTTTAGAAAAAAATGTAAATCAGAATTGTTTTATTTTGAGGGGTAAGAAAATAGAAAGATTTTAATCTGGTGGATTTTTCAAGTTAATTTCTAAGTCAACTCTCTGCTTTTAAAATGTGAATTTGAATTTCTGTGCACTTTGTACATTTGTTATAAAAATTATCCTGAGCTTTTTTGTTTAGTTAGTTATTTTAAAGGTATTGAATGAAATTATAAAATATTGTTTGAAAAACTAAATGGAAACACAAGCTGGGAGGGAGTAATAATACCAATAAGAGTAATAACAATAATTATTATTCAAATTGTTCATTTTATTTGGTATTAATTTATAACCATTTTTTTAAACAATTATTTTAGTTCATTCCTATTCTACATAAACAAAGCAAATATAAATCAAATATAAAGTTTAATACCTTGTAGACCTAATTACTTACCTTTTAATAATACTATTCAACTTTGTTTTAAAACATTTTAAATTTTAAGCTATATTCAGAACAAAAATTACTTATTTTTTTGTTTGTTATAAAAATTCAACTAAAGTTTCCTTCTAATGTAAAGTTGATCTTTACTCTGGAAATAACATTATAAATATTGACTGAATCAAGCTTTAATAATGCCATTTTTACTTTCCTTTAGCACAATACAACTTTCTTGAAATATTTATTTTAAACTTTAGTTCTTAAAACCATTATAGGTAGGTAAAAACTTGGTGAAAATGCCTGATATAATTTTATAAAAATATTTATTGGTTGAATTAAATTTAAAAAAAAAACAAATTATCTAATTCTTCAATTACTAAATGATTCATGCTTTGTTAAAATAAAATGTATGCTAGTGGCAGAATTTGAAATTTGAAGTAAAAAATGTTATTGTTCACTCACTGAAGAAAAAAAATTATATTTAAGAAACCAAAATTTTTACAGTTTTTTATTTTATTTAGATGAACATTGTATTTCCATCATTTTTCCATATAATTTACTTATTTTATAAATTTTCATTACTATTATTTTAATTTCCAGGTTTAGTTTCTAATACTTTTAACATGTTTACATCAGCACATTATATTAATTAACTTTTATATTCTAAAATGTCTTCTACTTTTCAAGTCTTGTTTATCAAAAAATGGAGTTTACTGATAGCATAACTGCCTTTAATCTGTAAGGTTTTGAGTTCAAAAAAAGTGAAATTTTACATTATTATTGTACTAAAACAAAATTATTGTTCTTATTATTATTGTTCTAAAAAAAAATGCACACACAGTTCTTCCATATACATACCTTAAGGCTTTCAATGGTGAGTTACTTATTGAACAGAAAAAAAGCTTGTGTAATCAAGGAAAAAATTGAATAGCTCATTCACATTATGTTTGTAAAAGTAAATTTGATTTCAGATGTTTAACACTTTGACTACTATGTACTCATTTAGATTACACCAAATGCACAGTGTTAAATAGGTCATGTGTATTATGTACAGTCACAGGTTTGAGTCTGTAATTAGTATTTATTTTTATTTGCATATTTTACAGTTACACAAAAAGTACACTAATCTTAACCAAAAATAAAATAAAACTTTGAAGAAAAGTATTGAAATAATGACCTTAATCAAACATAAATGTAAAGTGATGACAGAGATTGTGATATAAAGATGTAGCTGATTCAACATCTGATTCTATTAGATATAGTATCACCAGAATCCAAGTACAGGAACATGTACTATGTGATTCCCATTTGGTTTTGATTGAAGTGTACATTTATTTTCTGCATAAAAGCAAAACAAAGACTGTAATCTGTGATTGTATATGATACCAGGACCTATCCAAAAGCATCACTGTGTATTAGATATGATGGATGTGGTGATCAAAATGTTAATGATTTTTTTACTGACATTTGTTTAATACTGAGTAAATAGATCATTGTTTAATATTCTTGTATTAATATTTGTGTGAAGCAGTGTTTCCAAAAATTGTCTTCTTTTTCTTTTCAATAAATAAAATCTTCATACACTGGACTGATCTTTTTTATTATATTTCTACTATTTATTTATTATCATTTAATATAGTATTATTTTTGTTTGTAATTGATGCATATCGTAATGGTATAAATAGCTGTTTTGTGATTTAGTTATTTAATTATTTATTATGTTGATTTTATAAAACTGTTAGGATAATGTGTTTATATATATATATATATATATATAATTGTAATTTATTTTTGGTGATGTAAATGTGTGCATGTATGTGTGTATGTGTGTGTGTGTGTGTGTGTGTGTGTGCGCGCGCGCACAGGTGTGCATTCGTGCGAGTATAATATCTATTTATAAATAAACATTAATTGTTAAATTTTTATTAACTTTAAAATTAGTGCATTGTTTCTGAATGTTATATTTTGAATCCCTTAATAAAATAAAGTAATATTCATTAAATGATTAAAATAAATAATTAATAAATGTAGAAATTAAAAATGATTTTAACTTGCTTATTTAGAAGAGGAAGAAGTAGTTTTTTTGAACAATATATTATATTTAATAGTTTATCTGAAAAATTAAAATTAATAAAGTGAGTAGAATATTATGAAACTGGTTGTGAATGGTATATTTTAAGTGCCTAAAACAAAAGGAATACTATTTATATTCTTTTAATAGTTTGTTCATAATTTGTGGAAGCCTGGAAAATCAGGGAGCTCTGAAATCCACATTTGGCTAATTATTCAGTGACATAATTACTAATAATTGTAAATACACATTATATGTATAATTATTTATTTATCAAATTTTAAATTAGTTTTTTTGATCAATTATAAAAATTTTATTGATATGCATACAAAAAAAAAGTTAAGCTGTCATTAAATCTTTATTATTGTATTTTAATCACTGTAATTCAGATTGTATTATTTATTAATGTAATTACTTTATTTAGAGACTTAAGTCGGATCTACATTGTTTTGTAAAATGGAATTCTATTTTATTACATCTAAGCATGTTGGTGAACTGTATTGTATTATTAAAAAGTAGAAAAGAATGTAGTTATGACATTTTACAGGTGAATAAGGTATATGTTTTGTTACTGGACTGATAAAGTGCTATAATTGTCAAAAAGCAAAACTGTGGAGTGTGAAAAACAGTCCCTAGGGTTGAAGCTTTCCGAGTCCAAGATCAGGACCAAGCCAAATTGTGAAATGTTGGTAATGGTTGTTTAATGGCCAGAAAAATAGCTGGACATTACCTTATTGTACTGTTATTATTTTGCATGCCAGAATTAGAATGATTTTTGGAAAATACCAAGACATAATAATATAAACTATTTATGATTTGTAATGGATTCTGTTTTAATGTTACAATTTTAATGTTTAGCTTTTAAATGTAATTCAGTACTAGTTATAGTATGTGTAGATGCCATTAAATAGCATTAGTTCCACAGCAGAAGAAAGATTTTGTTCAGCAACTGAAAGAAGTATTATTTTATTGTTTACTTTATGATCATTCAGATAAATGAAAATATTGATGATGTAATCTTAGATGAATTACATTTTCTTTGTTATTCAACTCTTTTAAGAAGTTGAATTCTTTGAAAGATAAGTAATATGAAATTGATGTAGATTAAAGTGATAAAAATCCTTTATCTACAGAATTTTAAAATATTACTAAATTATTTTTTAGTCTGTCAAAAAATCAGTTTTACATTTCTTACCTAAAAATTTATATCTCAGACTAATGTTCTGTGTGTAATATTAACTTAAAAAAAGAAGTATAAAAATTCAAGTTTTAACAAAGCTCTGAACTACACTAAAAGCAGCTGACACCAGGGAAAGAATCTTTAATTAATCAAGCGATGAAGTGAAAGGTACTCAAAGCAAGGGGAAGGTAAATCAAAAAACATTTTTACATTTCAGAGAAATTTTTTGGGGGTTGAAATTCTCAAAATTCCAAGGACTTTATAATGACCTGGAAAATTTGATACTGATCTATACAAAGATGAATGCAGTGGCAGGTGAAAACAAAGCCAAAATGGAGCAGAAATAAAATCTAAGACCACATGTCAGCCAAATATTAGATTTTAATTTTTTTTGTCAATTAAATATTAATTGTTTATCTTTGGTAAGAAACTTATTGGTTAGCAATAAATTATTTACAAATCATTTTATAATTCACATACTGCATGTTAATATAATTTTAAAATTTATTTATTATACGAGGTGCGACAATAAAAGTAATGAGACTGATGTGAAAAAAAATGTTGCTTACCGTTTTAGTCATGTTTAGTGTTGACTCCTTCAAAGTAGTTTCCCTCTGATTGCACACACTTATTCCAGCGCTTCTGCCATTGATGGTAACATTTCTGGAACTCATCTTCTGTAATATCCTCCAAGACCCTCGTCACAGCTTTTTGGACATCTTGTGTTGTTTGAAAATGGTGGTCCCTTGACCGCCATTTTGACTCTTGGAAATAGAAAAAAGTCGCACGGAGTGATATCTAGTGAATAAGGTGGCTGTGGTAGTACTGAAATTTGTTTTGAGGTTAAAAATTGCTGCACTGACAGAGCAGTATGGGATGGCGCATTATCGTGATACAGAATCCAATTATCAGCAATGTTGGCACAGACATGAAGTACTCGTTTACGAAGTCTTTCTAAAATTTCTTTGTAGAAATATTGGTTAACTGATTGTCCAGGAGGCACCCACTCTTTATGAACAATTCCCTTGGAATCGAAGTAGCACACAAGCATGCATTTCACTTTTGATTTTGACATGCGAGCTTTTTTGGTCTGGGTGATCCCTTTGAGCACCATTGCGAACTTTGGCGTTTTGTCTCTGGATTGTATTGAAAAAACCAACCTTCATCACCAGTGATAACACAACTCAACAAATCTGGATCGATTTCCGTTTGCTCTAACAGATTGGCTGCCACATTTTTCCGTGTTTCTTGCTGTTTTTGTGAGATTTTTGGGGACCATTTTTGCACAAATCTTTCTCATACCAAGATCTTCAGTTAATATTAGACGAACCGTTTCTCGATTGATGTTGAGTTCTTCTGCAATCATTTTCATGGATAATCTTCGATCAGATTGTACGATTTCACGCACCCTGGTCAAGTTGACATCTGTCCGTGAGGTTGGTGGTCGTCCACTGCGGTCTTCATCTTCAACATTCGTTCTGCCTTCACTAAAAATTTTATGCCACCGAAAAACTTGAGCTCTTGACATAACCTCTTCTCTGAAAGCCTTCTGAAGCTTACCATAAGTTGTCGTCGCGTTTTCACCCAATTTAACACCAAAAGAGATGGCATACCGTTGCACAATATTTTGCAGTTTCATTTCTGTGATGAGAGACACAAACACGTGTTCACTTATTACAGCACAACTCACGACTGAGCAGTTGCATCAATGTGCCGCTTGGACTAGAAGTAGCTTATAGACCAAGGTCAAAGATGCTGTGCCTACGCAAGCTGCTGGGTTGCCACATCTTGCAAAGAAAAATCAGTCTCATTACTTTATTGTCGCACCTTGTATACGTGCTGAATACAAGTTCTCTTTTCCTCCAGTTTAATGAACATAGTATTTTTTAATTCTACAGCGTAGATAAATTACTAGTAGATTCCACACCATCAGTATTAAAATAACAAAAGTACTGTTAAAATTAAAGTATTAAAACAATACTGATAATTTTTTTAAGGGGAAAATATACAGGTAGACTGAATTTTGAAAATATTTACTTACACGCATCATTGCTTTTTCAGTCAAGAAATAATCACATACCTGATTGGTCACTCCTAAAGAGGTAGACATTCTGACTGTATAACGGACATATTCAAAGTTTGGAGCTGTTCTTCTTTGGAAAACCTCTTGTAGGTAGAATGATTCAGTAGGCCCCTACTTACTTAAAATAAAGATGTATTTACCTCCTGACTCCTGTTAAGTGTTTGCTGCCATTAGTGTATGGTGTTTTCATATAATTCATAAAGTCTACAAACCTTTTATTATATTCTTGAATTTAGTATACATATGGCACTTATAAATAAATATTTTGTCACAATAATATTATTAATTAAATAATATAATTGCTCATTCTTTTGATAAACTAGGATTAAGAAGTAGATATTAAGTTAACTATGTTGGCGTAAGATGAGTAATAATAAAGAGAAGATTATTATTATATTGCTAAGGGAAAGTATTGTCAGTAGTATTTAAAATCCAACAGACATTATATTTAAAACTTGCGGTATATTGTTTAGATAATATTATTTTGTAAGAAAAAAATATTATATTACTTGCTTAATTCACTTATATAATGCCAGGAACACTTAGCAAAAATACATGGAGCTTTTGAAAACTTAAATAAAAGTAAAACATTAATATTACTTACTTTTTATTACATGCAACAACTTTCTTAATGTTTTGAGAAATATTTTGTTTAATGATTTTGATAAATATACTATTAAAATTTACATTTTATATGCTATAAATTTCTACAGTACATTCCTTCTAGAAGGTTTATGTTAGGAAGGGCATACAGTTAGATAAATACCACCAACTCACTTCCATGTAACCCTAGAAAAAAGGGAAAATTTGGGATAAAGAAAAATGTTTTTCTTATATAAGAAATAGTATTACATTTTTAAATTTGTATTTTTATTCTTAATAATCATACATATTTATGATGATTTTATTTATTTTTAATGTTATTTAAATTAATGAATACACCTCAGGAGAAAAAATTTAAAGAGGATATTCTTACCTCAGTGATTCATTATCATTTTTTATTGAAGAATAATTCTTGGAAGTATTTCCATCATTAGTTCTTTCATAAAAGATTAGATTTTTAAATTACATGAGCCAAATGTAAATGTGTAATAAACCTTTACTTTATATTGACTTGCATAATTTAATGTAATTGTCTTGCATTCTTCAATATAAAATAAGAATTTCTCATTAAGGTTAGAATATCTTAGGCAATATGTATATTTAAAAAACGGTTATGTTGGAGTAAATTTTCTAAAGTTAGATGTTTTGGTATGTTTTCTTGCCTTCATCTAATTGTCTTTGGTGTTTAATATACTATCTACATTTACAAAATAATGTTATATATTTTTTGTACCGTAACCCTAATTTTTGAAGATGTAATAATTATTTTTGCTGTATTGAAAAGTATTTGTTGATCCAAATCTCTCTATAAATGCAGCTTTAACTTTCCAAACCTGTTTTCAACTCATACTAAATTAAAAATTATAATGTTGCATTTGAGAGAATTTTAATTTAAATAGGAATTTATATCTGAACAATGTTGTGTATTTTCACTTTTGCTGTTATGTAATAGCTGGGGATAAAAATTAGAATTATGGCACTTTCTCAGGATGTAAAGAATATTTTTAAATTTGGCATTTTGGAATTTGTGTCACCTTATTGTTATATTAATAAATATTGGGCCTAAACTCATTCTCACAGAAATATGCAATGACTTTTCTTCATTAAAAGAAAAAAATCTTTGTGTTACATCTTATCTTATACATTTGAGTGATACACTGTGGAATGATGTTTAAAGATTGTAGATAAACATTTACTAAAGTGTTTACTGGATAATTCTATCAATGTATTGTAATAGAAAAGTTCATTTTATTTTTTATTCCTTAAGCAATTTCAGAACTGAATAAAACACCAGCTTATGTACTCAATAGCAGCAAATATCTAAAAGGTTTGTGTATTTTTGTACAATAATTTATTGAGATTTTTTTTTTATCATTGAGTATTATGATCAATAGTAATTCTAATAGTTTAAATCATTAAGAGATACTGTAAAACATATTGAAACTGGATTCTTACCTTATATTGACACTTTTGGTGAGCCTAGATTCTTTTCTTAAAAGAAGATGATAGTAGCCAACTTCACTGAGTTTCCTGTAGTTTCATCCAAAAATGATGTAATTCATTTATTAAATGTTTTTTTGAAGACAAAACAAAGTCTGCTTGTTTGCCTTTTTTGACATAATTTTAACTGACTGATGTGGTTTTAATGAAATCTTCACTAACTTTCACTAAGTGTTCAGACTTATACTATTTTAAAAATAAATCTGATATGCTGCTCCTCTTTTGGTCAAAACATTTTACTGTTATTTTCTTAGTTTTATCATTTCTGTAAAAATTTAATATTCATAATATTTTTTACATCTTTTTCTAAAATATTTTCAGCATTTGAGAATTTTTTTCCAAGCCTGTGCATTACAATTCTATTACTACTCTTATCCTCATTTCATTAATTTTATTCCATTTTTTTTTTTTTTTTTACGAAGGCTTGGTCTCCTTTTTATTTATGCTTTTAGAGAATAAGTCCCTTTGAAAGGATATTCTAGAATTAGAAGTTGAAATCATTACAGGAACATTTGTTTTTATTCATCACAGTTGATTACCTCAGAATGTCCATTTTTATTTGAAAGTTGCATTTTATTATTTTCCATTACTTTTTATATTTACTTATTATTTCCATTTTGCTTTTAGTAATTTCTCTTTGTATGACTTTATTAAGTTTCTGAGGTAAAACATAAAGTTGTTGTTATTAATTTGAAAAAGTTTGTTTGTCTCACAGTCAGCTCTATGATATGAAGAAAAAATACAAGCACTAAATTTCATTTTTCACTAGATGAAAAACAAACTTTTTAATTTAATAATAGGTTCTTTAAAATATGGAAGTGGTAGCTGATAAGCTGCCTGTGGGAGGTTCATACAGCTGATATGTAAAAAAATTAATATTTGTAGGCTGCTCATTTGTATTCATTATTCTGCCTTTCTGTCACTAAAGAATCAAGTAGGAATTTAGTATTTGATATTTGAGAAATTTTCTGGATGAGGGTATTGTTTGAAATAATTTAAATGATTCTACTTTTAAAATTTGATAAAGTTTCAGTTTAGTGAACATCAGTAAATCTACTTTTATGGAAGAGGTTTATTTATCATGATAAAAGCAATATATAACATAAATGAATTATCAATTTGAAGATTTTTTTCTAGTTCTTAAGAATTTTTGGTTCTTTTCCTATGTTTAAATCATGATCTTTATGTGAAAGTGAGCCTGAATTACACGTACATTTAAAAAAAGATAATATTTTGTTTATAATAATAAAATTGATAATAAAAATTTTTAATAAATATTTAAAATTTATAAAATAGTTGCTAAAAATTTCTTTTTGAATCTACAATTGATGAAAATATTTTTAAAAAAATACAATTAAAAAATTTTTACTTATGAACAAAAAATTTAAGATTATTATTATTCTTTTTATTATATATATAAAATTGAAATATTTCTTTTAAAATTCGTGCTGGTATTAAAAATAATTTTAAAATTCCTGAAAAAAAATGTAAAATCTATACGTGGTTATTGCAATGTGCAAGATAAAATCTCTATAAAATCTAAAAATGGTATTGTAAGTTTAAATAAGATGTAAGATAAGAAAGTAGTAAAAGCAAAAATCAGATTCTTCTATTTTCATTATTGATGATACTTACCTGGTATACTAGGAAGTCGTTTTCTGTAAACTATCATAGGGCACTAATTATCCCAATTAATTGGAGATTCTTGAATGTTTGGAAAACTGATTGTTAGGAATTGATTGGCTACCAGTTATTATACAGTGGAGAAATTTATAAAAATTAAACTTATTTCAATATCTTTATAATAGTAAAGCACTGAAATTTCTTACATCTCTTGCATACTAATGTTGTAAGCAAGAATAATTTTACTGTGTGAGTAAAAGTATACATATGTAAAGTTTCAAAAAAATTTGAAAAAATCACAGAATTTCTTTGATTAAACCCAAAACTATACATATATTGTGGCCAAACTGCCTTCATATATGAATTGGAAACTTCATTTTGTGCATTATTTCCAATTGCTGATAGAATTAGTTAATATAGTAATATCCTACAATTCTTTTAAGAAATCAGTATTTTGGATGACCAATTTCAGATAATTAATGCTCTATTATACTAAATGGTGAGTGCAGAAATATTGTTATACTTAGCAAAATATTGTGCTTTATTTGGCTTGATTGTCTTACAAGTTATTTGAAATGACTGAGTAAAATCATCATTGCGAGTTTTGATCTGAATTATATTGTTGACAGCTATGAAATAAAATACTTATTTTATTCCTGATCTAATCTCTGTCTTTTGTCTTCATCTCTGTTATTTAGCTCACTGAGTACCATTTGTAGAAGAACATTGTTTGACCAGATTTCTTTTATAGAATTGCAGGAATTATAGAAAGCAGAAAATGCTAAAATTTGTAACCATAATAAAACAACGCTTTAATGGATTAGTTAGAGAGTGTTATTATGTTCTGTGGTTACATTCTTCAGCATTATACAGTTCTAGAGGACTGTTAGTACCCTACACATTCAATGATTTTTTGCTAATACAAAAAACTATTTAATACAGACTATTTCTAAAAATTATATTTTTTTTACTTAATAACATATCTCTTTTCATACTGAAAATGAAAATTTGGTTGATAAATGATGTGAAAAAAATACTATCTTATGAAATATAAATATATCTTTTATCATTTTAATGATCAAATTTTCTAAACATTTTATTTCCTGTGTTACTGGTTGCAGCAGATTTTTAATTTATAAAAAAAAACCTGTTACTTGTTTCATCTTTTATATGCTTAATATTATGTCTTTAACAGTACTGTATTAATAAAAAAAACTAATAGCTGATTTACATATGAAAAAATTAACTCACTAAAATTGAAAATAAAATTAAAACTATGTAGTTAATATATTATTAATGTCACCACTGCCAAACTTAAGATGTCTTGTTATAATTATTGTATTATCATGGGGATCAATAACAACTTGCCTACTTTTTTATTTAGTGGAAAAATTAATAGATTTAAATTATTTTAATTATCATAATTTAAATACTTAATTATTGGTCTGTGTATTAATGTGGTAGGCAAGATGATGAGTGAAGCGTGTAATTAGTTTAAGGAAATACTGTTGTTATATATAAAATATATATGTGTGTATTGTAGAGTGTGATGTCTCATGTTGACAAAAATTTAAAGTGTTTTAATTATTATTTAATTTATTAATTTTTAAGTAATAAATCAATTGTTACTTAATTGTTTTTATAACTATAGTGCTAATTTATAGTATTCATTACTCATCTTGTTTTAGCATTAAAATTTTTAAGTAGAAAAGTAATGCAAGGATCATGTAGTAAATAACTGGTGCTAAACTTTCATTAATTACTATAACAGATTATTTTGTATAATGAGAGATCCACTGCACTGGTTTCTAAATGGACTAGTAATGTTCTGTCTTTCATCCAAAATGTTCTGGATTTAAAGCCTTGTCATATTCTACATACAGAAAAATTCATCTGTCACCCTTATAACAAAATGGTAGATTTAATTTTAATCATTTTATAATGTTTCAAATAATATATTATTTGTTTAAAGTAAATTAAGAAAGACTGATTTATTAATCTGAGGAAAATTGAAAAAAATTTTAAAATTAATACTTAGATGTCATTGTAAAGATTTCACCTCACAGTATTCCAGCCAATTAACTTCCCCATTCTGAATTGCTTTGATGAAGCTTCTATTTTCATTCATTTTTACTTTGTCCAGTTAATTTTTTCCAACATGCTCAACCCATTTTTAAACAGCTCCAGCAGCCTCTTTTTTCCCTTTTTATAATTGTGTCCATGGATGAAATTCACATAGAAGTGCACTCCAAATGTAACTTCTCAAGAAATGTCATGAAGTTTAATTCCATCTTACATTAATAACTGTTTATTTTTGTTTAAATTCTTTCCTAGCCATTACTATTATTATTTTTACCTTTGCAATCTTCTGTAAATATTGTGTCAACTACCTTAACTTTCGATTTGTTGAGTTCTTCCCTTTTTTTGAGTAGAAATTTAGCAGCTTCATTGGCTTATTGTTTTCTCATTTTTTTCTTGATCTTCTGCACGGATATTATTTGACTTTCTGATGGATTGATATAGTTTCCTCATGTATTTATTTCACCTTGTCACCTCATCTTGTCCTCTTTCTTTAAAATTTACCATATTTATTGACAGTTTCTTTAGTATCAGTACTCTTCCTCAATTTATCTCATGTTATTGTTTTTACTTTTTTTATACTTCAAGAAAAATGTGGCTAATGTGTGTGAAAAAATATTTTAAGAAAAATATGGCATCAATGTTAATTCATACCACATTTTCATTCTTTCTAAATCTGTGTCCAAGCATTCATCTGCAAGCCTATTTGTTCTTTGTTTTTTTTTATGTTACTCTTAAATCATTCACTTACATGTTTTCTGTATTCACCTTACTGTGTTTTTTCCTGCCTTCTATATTTTCAATAACTTTACAGAAGTCCATAGCTTCTCTGGATTCGTCTTCCCTTAACAAAACCAGTTGTTTTTTGTGCTATTGTTTTAATGACATGTTTCATAATCACCCAAAACTCATGTGACCTTTTTTTATATTTCTTCCCTTCAATACTTGAGCTAATTTCTCCCCTTCTACCTTTCTTTCAATTGTTATTTTTTCCAGATTCCATTCTGTTAATCCTTTTGATTCCCTTCATTATTACTGTACTTATATTCCTATATCCAGAGCTATGAGATCACTTTTAATAGTGATCATATGGATCATATACAATTTTTGTAGTTTTTAAACTATAACAGGAACTGAAGAAACAAATTAGAAAACCTTTTATTTACATCAGGGCACTATAAAAATTAAGTTAGTCTATTCAAAAATAAATACTGGTTGTATTTTTCATAGCAGTGAGCATTGAAAAATTGTTTTAATTCATACCTCTTTACATGAATTAAATTTTTACAGATTGATAAAATGCACTTTGGTTTTAAGATAAAAATTACAAAAATACAATTTTTATTACATATATAAATTTGAGCAGTTACCTAGGCTTCTATTATATCTAGAATAAAATGACACTTGGTGCCATTTTGTTTAATAGTGCCTCTACAACTAAAAAAAAAAAAAAAAAAAAAAGATAAAACAAATAGACTTTCTATTTTTTCTGTTTATAGGATAAACATTTAACCTCTTTTGGAACTGGAATGGAGAGCAGGGGACACGAGAACAAGATTTTAGGCTCATTTATTTTCAAGGGAATTGCTTTTGTTAAAACTCTTGGTATTTGCTGAATGAACCTTGTATCTATTTTGATTATTAAATAACTAAAAAATAAAAACTGAACTAATAAAAATTATTGTAATTTTAAGTGCTGAATTTATGAATGATGATATTTTTAATATTTTAATGATGAAATTAAAAAAAATATATATAGTATTTAATAAAATACTATTAATTTAATAGTTTTAATGAATTTGTATATTTTATTACTACCATATTTTTTGAGTTTAACTTTAAATGGTTAAAAAAAACAGAAGGAGATTTCATTGAAACTTAGTAGATTACCAAACGTAGGAAGATAATAATGGATAATGTTAATTTTGAAAAGAATTATTTATGTTATAGGTATATTGAGAATTGTGTTTTTATGATAAAAATGTATTATCCCAACCTCTTTTAATTTAGATAAAATTTAATTTATTTCTAGTTATAAGTGCTTGTTTTTCTTTCTTTTTAATTTTCTTGAATGTGTTTATTATAAAAAGGCATTAATTTGTAGTTTTCATTGTAAACAAAATTAACAAAATTACTTACAAAATAAACAGCTCATGTAAAGAGAACAAGATGAGCATTATAACAAAATCTTATTGTAATGTAATTTTGTAAAAACTAAAATGTATAACACACTAATGTATAAAAAATTGATTATAGAATTAAGAATGCATACTCTAAAAAATATGAAATAAACACACCGCATACTATGAAGTAATATGCTTAATAATTATAGAAATAAATTCAAAAAGTAGAAGATACTAAAAAATTGTTACCAAAAAAATTAATTCAAATCTGAAACTGCATCTTGATTGTTAAACAATCATCACAATAAACAACTATAAAAAGTCACAAAACAATAGTTTGTGTTGCTATAAAAATGTTTAATCTCTGATTTCTGAATAAATGCTTCTTTTGATTGTATTTTCCAGTTTTATATTTATATATACTAATAATACAGTTTCTATATGATTATTTAAACATTGAAATGAGTAACTAGTTTTACATTTCAAATAATTTTTTTTTTTTTTTTTTTAGTGTGTTCTTGTTGACACTAGGTAATACTCTATTGGAAATAAAAACTTAAATTAATTTTCATGATACATTTAACGGAATAGTAACAAATTCTAAAGCAAATAGGTTCTATCATTAATCAGTTTATTGTATTATAAAACTGTTTAAAAGATATATAACTCAAAGTTCTATTTACAGAAAAAATAAATGATCTCCTACTTTAAACCAGAATAAATTGCTTTTATTGACAAGTGTGAAGTCCATTTACAATTGTAAATTTTTTCTGAAACTAATTAGTTGAAAAACCATTTAATTAATCATTAACTATTGTTTTAAACATTTATATTTTTTGTGTTAAATATCAAAATTTGTAAATAATATTTTTGAATCAAATTTAATACTAATAAATAATTAAAGTGAAATTATGAATTTTGAAATTATGAATTTCACTTTAATTACAGTATGTTTGTGAATAGTTTTCCATTTCTAGATACTTATTTTATATGTTAATGATTAATTATTAAATAAACACAATTTTAATAAATTTTTTTTGTAAAATCTTTTTTATTGGGACAGAATTTTGTAATCCATGACCTTCCCTGTAGCTTGTTTTAAAAATAAAATGTTATAAATTAATATTTATATTAACATTTTTTTTTTTTATAATTCTAGAAACACTGCTTTACATAATATGTTTAACCAATAATGATAATGTTATAAACTTCAAAGAGAAGAATTATTTGTTTATGCTAATTATAAAATTTATTATTTTACACAAATAAAAATTGGTGGAGATAAATGCATTAACATAAATTCAGCAAATAAATGTTAAAACAAATAAAATATTTTAGGTAAAACAAGGCACAATTTTATTTTTGTAATTTTTTACGTAATTAATGATTTAATTATTTTTCAGGTTATAACTACTTATTATTTAAAGGTTAATTTTTAGCTATTTTCAAGTTAATGACCATTTACTTTAACATTTTTGGATCTCTGTTTTAGTATTGTACACTTATATCTGTAAAATTATGAACTTACAAAATATTCTTTAAACATACCTCTTTAAATTTAATATGTTAGGTTACTTAACCATAGTTTGTAAGACAAATCGAAAAATTTATTGTTAAATTTAGTATAATATATATATATATATATATATAAAATAGTGTTGATAATGTTAACTACTCATAAACATTGTAAAATTGAAAAGGTGAATTAAAGAATTTATTGATAATAGTATTGTAAATGGCAAATTTTTGTTAGCAACTGACCCAACAGTCCAAATCATATGAGTATGTGACTATTCCTGCTGATTTATGCTGAGATATTTAAACGAAAGACTTGTGTAAATATTAAGTGTGTATTACACCGAACAAAGTAAGTGGCAGAGAGACACTAAGGATTAGTAAGGAGACTAAGGTCTCCTGTACAGGAGGTAGGTTTTTCAAGGCTTGGTCAGACCAATTATATTTTAATGCAACTCCTTGACACTATCATTTCACCACAAATCAATGTTGAATTTTAATTAATGACACATCCTTTGCTGTCACTCATGAGGTTTAACAAGCTACATGTTGTACATCTACTATATGATTTGAGCTCATTGATGTGAATCAGTCAGATTCTCCCAAACTAACCATCCTCTGTTTGTTAACTGCTTGGGTGCTATAGTAGGTCTTACTTTTATTGTATGATAGTTTAGTAACCTTTCATTGATTTTTACTTCTGCAACAATGTTCAGGAATATTAAAAGGCTCAGAGGTTTGGTCAGGTTTCAATGGTAATGAGTCACCTAGTGAATGTTGTATATCTTTCTTGTTAAGGTTTATCCAAAAAATAAATTGAAATTATGTAAAATTGAATTAATTTTACAACAATTAAATTAGGATAAAATAATCATTCTGCAACTGTATGCATGTCTTTGTTACTCAATGATTGCATCTAAATTGTAACATACGAGGTGTGTGAAAAAAGTAATGAGACTGACTTTTTACTTACCAAAGTTTTTATTTTTTTCAAACAACAATATTATCCCCTTCAAAGTAGTTCCCTTGGGCAGCTATACACCAGCGGAGTCATTGTTCCCACTCCTGGTAGCAGCGCTGGAAGGCTTCAACTGGTAGGGCTTTAAACTGGTCGGTCACAGTCTTTTAAATGTTCTCCAGAATTCCAAAATGACGTCCTTTTAAGACATGTTTTAATTTCAGAAAAAGGAAAAAGTTACAAGGACTCAAATCAGGTGAATAGGGGAGTTGAGAAACCGTAGGAATGCGTTTTGAGGTAGAAAATTCCCTGATGGAAATGGCTGTGTGACATGCGGCATTGTCTTGATGAAGCATCCACTTGTCTGTAATGTCTGGTCTCACGCGAATCACTCTTTTCCTGAGCCTTTCAAGAACACCTTTGTAAAACACTTGGTTGAAAGTTTGTCCGGGAGGAACAAATTCTGTATGCACAATACTCCTACTGTCAAAAAAACAAATCAGCATGGTTTTGATCTTTGATTTGCTCATTTGACATTTTTTCGGTCGAGGAGATGATGGAGTGTGCCACTCTTCGCTTTGCCGCTTTGTTTCAGGATCATTCTCAAATATCCAGGATTTATCACCTGTGATCATACGACTGAAGAATTCTTGGTCATTGTCAATCCCCTCAAGAAGATCAATGCACATGTTTCTTCAATTGTATTTCTGTTACATTGTGAGGTTTTACGGCAGCAATTTTACACAAACCTTTTGCATGTCCAATTCGTCTGTCAAAATTTGATGTATGGTGAAAGTGTTTAAATTTAACTGTTCACTCATCATCCTTATTGTTAAACGACTTATCATCCTTATCTTCAACATGTTCTCGGCCTTCCAAAAATGATTTGTCCCAGCAGAAAACTTGTGCTCTTGATAAGCAATGTTCCCCATAGGCCTGTTTCAACTTTTTAAAGGTCAGCACTCGCGGATTCCCCAAGTTTAACACAAAACTTGATTGCACAACGTTGCTCTAAATTCCAATGCTCCATTTTCATAACACACAACTTCACTGATAGTGCTGTCAAAATAATGTGTTGGCTGAATGGAGTTGAAACTCGTACTGAGCATGTGGAAGGGATGAACAAACCAGTCTAGCATAGGCCAGTAGACACAGCTTTGCCAGATCGCTCGCAGTGTTACCAATCTTATTACTTTTCTCACAATCCTTGTATGTTCAATTATATTTATATAGCCACCTTTCCTGACTGTTTTCAAAATACAATCAAAAAATTAATTGTTGAACAGCTTGTTTTTCAGTGGTGGCAGATAGAAATTGACTGCATCATAGCATTGTAGCAATAGTTCATGGTGGAGGTAAATAACTTGTCAGTTGAGATCAGAACTATGAACAAAAAACATTTGTTTATGTATTTTTCTGAAAACATTGTATATGTTTTTTATAACAATAACTGGATTTAAGTAATTGACCTTTGTTTGGAGTTGTTATTTGTTCATAAGTTTATTAATAATGTTAGTGTTGTTAAAGAAAAAATATTTTTTAGTTAACTTTATTTTAATTGTTCGTAAATTAATTTTATTGTAGTGTAAATGTAAACCTATAATGTCGGCAAAAATTGAAAGGTATTCAGAGGATGGTGAGTGATTTTCACTTATAAATGGAGGACTTTTCTCTCTGAGGAAACTTTTGTCATTAGTAAAAGAGAAAATAATGTTTGAAGGGAACATTGGGCTCTTTGTGTTATCATGAAAAATTTTGGCTTCTGATGGAAAAAAGCTGAAAACAACAGAAAATTCTAGATCGAGAATCATGATATAAAGATAAAAGGCTGCATTATCTGTGCTCCATAACGAGGAACAGAGACGAAAATTGTCCAATTATATAAATGTAGATGAAACCTATATACATTCTTCTCACACGAAGGGTCAAGCATGAACCATTCATGATTATTTTTATTTCTAAAAATCATTAATACATGTCCAACATACACAATTAATGACACTGTACACAAATTGAACATATTAAGCAGAACATATGCTATAAATCATCTCATAAATATTAACTCATTTGATATCAATAGAGTCTAATTTGTCAGCAAAATAATAACAATAAAAATAACATTACAAAATATTATGATCATCATGCTAATAGTAATGCAAAAATTAACTTGTTGAAAAACCAATGATTACAGTAATTCCAGAATTAATCACAGTTCTTCAGAACTGTGATTAGTTCTTCAGAAGGGCTGAAAGCTCTGTTTCTGAAGGGAGTTGGGAAATAATAGTTAACGGAGGGCGAAGACAGTTTTATAAAAAATCCGTTCCTAATATTTAAGTCAGGTCAAAAAATGGGCGATTAGCATGACAATATGAATTTTAATAATCTTAAAAATTGGTATATATCAATTGCTGCCGAATCTGTTACCAAGATCTGTAATAGTCATCGGCAGCATACTATTCCACAATGTTCAAATAAATCCAGCCCCTTATTCGAATTCAAAAAAATAAGACATGATCGACTGGCTCATTAAAAACAAGTTACCATTTTCAAATGAAATTTTCAAACCTGAATTGTATACGCTGATAAAACTACATAAACTAAGATTTAAAGTCATTGTTTGCTGAAAAAGGACATACTATTGTCAAATTACCACCTTATCATTCCTACGGAATCTACGGAGTGTAAAAAAATTCACTGTTACCAATAAATGAAAATGCCCTCCATCATTCTTTAGCAGGATCATTACATCGAAGCTTAAGAAACTCACAGAATACCGCTCGATTTGTTTTGTCATGCTCACTATTATTTTATATGAATGAAAGTTCAAATCCTTGTGCAGAAGAGGCAATTGGGCGATAAACGAACGGCTGCAGCGTCGTTTCTGTTTGAGCATTGAGGGCTTATTGACAACATTTAGTGCGATTCTCGCGATGCGAACAAGATTTGGCGGTTTGTTTTTAATTGCATAGGGAGTACATCGGAACTTGTTTATCCATATCTTTATCGTATTATGGTTAAACGGCACCATAATGTAAGATATTGAAAGTCGATGAGCTAATCTCACTACTTAATTACAGCTGAATCACCATCGATTGAATGTGTAACAAAATTCAGAATAAACCACGTCAACTTGTTTACACAACTTAACTTCTTGAACAGTAAACAGCAACATATCACTATAATAAGTTGTTATAGATCTACTGACACAGAGAGTTTGTCTTTTTTAGCATCTTTAACGATTCCGATAAATGATCTTCTCAAATATCTTAGCGGTACCTTGATCGGACGATAATTTTCAGCGCTGTGAAGATCACTCTTTTATGGCACTAACGACACAATGGCGTATTTCTAACAGTCAGGAAAAATACCTGATTTCAAGCTATTTTAAATTCAAGCATTAAACGTTTAAAAATGATTTAAAAACTGCCAGTGTATCTGTTCAGAAAAAAGGAGAAATTCCAACCTTGCTTGAGATCATTAGGATATCGCTTCTTTCACATGTCAGTGAACGGTCAAAAATGAAATTAAGACCATCAATTAAGACAGGAAGACCATCAGGGAATTAATAATCTGGAAATAGCTATAAGAATAGAAGATGAAGAAAGATAAGCTTTGATTCAGTAAGAAGTATCACATCGATGTAATCTGTCTCTGTTACTTTGTAATTTGTACATGAAGCGGTACAGGATTTGAAGGAACAATTTGCTAATAATTATCAAAAGAGAAATAATAAAGTTAGTTAAGATTACTTGATGAAATGGTCTTTTAACAGAAACTAAAATCGAGTTAGAAAATACTGAATAGCATCGATTTAATGCTAGGAGAGAACTTGAGTCGATAAATAAGTAAGAGTAAAACAAAGTTAATGAAATTTTATAGAAAGAAAGATAATGGCAAATTAAATATTAAGGTAGGTAAAGATAATATACAGAAAAATAAGAAGATAATTTACAGAATTTTCTCTTAAGCGAGTAAAGTTATAATGAATGAACTAAGTGCACAAGTAAGGTGAACTTTCATGCAGAATTAGAAAGAAATGTTGAAAATATTTGTTTGGGATTTTCGCTTTTTGATAGTGAAATAAGAAAAATGAGAAAACTAAAGGGAAAAGAATAGAGACCTTTGAAATGCAGTGTTCCTAAAGAATATTGAAAGTTGAGGGGATTGATAAAATTTAAAAAGAAGGCGTCTTAAAACGAATTGAAAAGCAGGGATATTTGTGTTGCAGTTTTTTTTTTGAGGTGAACTAGGACAGTGAGTCATGTATTAAGACATCAAGTTTAGAAATACGTGTATAACACTTATTTAAATAATTAGAAATATTTTCATATAACTTATTTAAAGAACAAGATTGGGCATTGGTGATCAATAAATTGGTCTCCAAGGCCACTTGGCCTAACGCACTTGACCTTTGGGATCATATGGAAGCTTCAGTATACGAACAAAAAGTATATGAGAAGAGTTAATTATGAGAATTTACAGTATCGCTGTGATTAAAATAAATAACCTTGATATAAAATAGAAATACCGATCGAGCACAGCGTTTTGTAAACATTGTCCGAGAGTATTGAACAATTAATGTAATTGTATATATGTAATATGTTTTTATTTTATTTTAATTTGTGTAATTAACATTGTTTTTAAAATTTTATTTGCATTATTACGGATGAGGATGATATGTATAAATGTAAATGAAGTGTAGTCTTGTACAGTCTCAGGTCGACCATTCCCGAGATGTGCGGTTAATTGAAACCTAGCCACTAAAGAACACCGGTATTCACGATCTAGTATTCAAATCCATATAAAAATAACTAACTGTCTTTACTAGGATTTGAACCTTAGAACTCTCGACTTCGAAACTTAACTTTAATTGTTTTAAGTTGTATTTACATCAGCTTTAAATGCTTGGACCCGTTGAAAAAACGTTTTTAGATAAAAAAGACATAAAATTATCAATTTTGACCTGCGATTAGAATATTAAAAACAGCCTCGCGTTTTACCGTTGGGGGTCAGAAATCCGTTGAAATTTTTTGCTTGTCATAACAAAGCGTTGCCATATCTATTTTTCTTTATTTTCAACATTATAACGTTTTATACATCTGAATAAAAGTGTCCCTGAAATTACTTTTATTCGTATAATTCTACTTAGTCTATTTGAAATTCTACTATTGCTATTTCATTATATGAAATACCTATACAGAAAAAAGCTGGCAAAGTGGAATCTCTTACTCGGGTACGCGTCATACGTACGAACCCGGGACTTCCAGATAAAAGATTGAGACGCTACCGTTCGCGCCACGAGGCCGGCTAATTCCGGAGCTATAATTTAAGAAAATTGTACATATTTCTAGTTAACTCTATATATGAAGTATAGACTTTCAAAAAACTTTTGAAAAATATTTCAACCGAAGGGAGACACAGCAATAAAAAGCATATAATACAATTTTAAGAGCTTGGATTGATTTTTTGAAAAAACGTTTTTTGATTGTTTATAACTTACATGCATTATAGGTAACAAATTTGCTTTAATAAAGTTTTCTCTAAAGAAAAATCAAAATTCGTTTTTTCTCGCTATCCCTAACTCCTTAATGAATTTAGAAAAAAAGATGATCAATAGAAATATTTGAGCCAAAATTTGAAGAAAGTCGGTTAGGTCATATCTGAGATATAAAGCCAGAAGCAGTGGGACACACACTCCATACGTGCGCAAATACATACATAACTTTTTTTTTTGTTCTAAATGAACTTGTTGGACTCAAGATTTGCAAAAATTTGCTGTACTCCAATTTTGACATGATCACCATACTTTCCACTTTATTATAATTGTTATATATATATTGGCCGGGAAAGTAAAAGTGATTTATTTTATCACCTTTTTACGATAACAATAAAACTGTCATGTGATATAAAAGCCACTGAAATAAGAAACTTTATTTACATTTCATATTTCGTCATAAACGTTCGACCGTTTTTAAGAATAATTTAATGCTTAAATTTTACATTGTCAACAATTATTTGTTTCAATTATTTCTTACGGCTGTCAAATGCGTGCAAACTACCTGACCGGTCAGTTAGAGTTTTTTTTATAACCAATTCATATGATGAACAAAGTGATTGTGTTAATTGTAAGGATGAATATCTGCCGAATTTCGGTGCTGTCGTGCAATAATATATTCGACTTAATGAAAGCAACATAAAACTCTTTTAAAATCCTCATTTTTCTAAAAAGATTAATATATTTTATTTTATTCAAATAAAATGTAGATCCAAAAATTGGATCTTAGCAGTTCCAATATAGCCTCCCTAGTAGGTCTAGTGGTTAACTCGTTATCGTAAATCAGTAGATTTCGAAGTGGAGAGTTCTACGGTTCAGATTCTAGTAAAGGTAGTTACTTTTATACGGATTTGAATACTAGATCGTGAATACCGGTGTTCTTCGGTGGTTAGGTTTCAATTAACCACACATCTCGGGAATGGTCGACCTGAAACTGTACAAGACTACATTTACATTCATACATATCATCCCCATTCATCCTCTGAAGGAAGTTCCGGTGGTTTCGGAGGCTAAACAGGAAAAGAAAGAGTAGATTATAATAATTTATAAAAAATAATTTTTCTTTTTACTTCTTCTAGTTTACTACTCTTGAGAATGAATGTGCTTCATTTTTGAAGTGACTTCTATTTCTCGTGTTGTCACCTAAAGTTATTTGTTTAAGAATATTTATAGGCATTCATATTTTGTTATTTACGTGAGTCAACAATTGATGTATTCCGATAAAATAATTTGTTATAGAGCGAGTTTGAATACAAAATGAAGCCACTGATGTGCAGCGAAGTGGGTGGGTGGTAGGTTACGTAACCAGCAAGTAGTATTCAGTTTGTTGTGTAACGCAAAATAATTCCTACCAGTTAAGCTATTGTAGTTGTACTTGAACGTTTAGATCTAGGTGAGTGAGTTTATCTTCATCATTATATTTTATGCGCAGTTAATTTATTGTGTTACTTTCTAAATACTGGCTAATTTAATTAACTAATTGTTGTAATTGATAAAATAAACGGAGATATTGAATTTTTTCTATAACAGGCTATAATAATTTTACTATAACCGGTATTTTATTGGGAGAAACAGGCTTCCTAAAAAACAGATTATGTAAACTAATTATGAAAACTTTTTATTTTTTGTATAACCTATGTATATATATGATGTAACGAGTAAATTCAAAACAATCACAATATAAATCATAATCAGTATCAAGGGGAAAATTACATTAAAATTATTTAATCTAAAATGTATTTAATTGAAACCAGAGTACTTTTTGTGAACTTGAAATCAAGGCAATTCACTCGTACTTCTGTACTTTTCTGAAAATAACTTCCGAATAAACAAATCGATATTAATGAAATTTTTTAGGATTATTCCTTAAACATTAGAAACGTTTGAAATGTTTGAAAAGAATATTAGCTAAAGCTGGGCAAACTGTAGAACCGTGGCCAAAATCGTTTCTACTTATTTCTGTTAATATATATATGCACATAATGTTATGTAATATAACAATCGCAATGCAATATATTATATATTATCTTATTATTTTATATTTATAATAATTATTATTAATTCTACTATTATTGTAATTATATATTTAAATATTTTATTTTAGTTTATAAATATTATAACAAACTCCTTCCTAGCAGTAGAACGTAATTATTTATAAAAATAATTTTTTTATTACTATTATTTTTTCCTTTACGTTTAGTTTTTTCCAGAACTATCTTTTCTAATCAGAAATAAAACAGTAAATATCTGTTAATTAAAATAGTAATACCTTTACATATTTTTAATCTATTAATTATATTTTTAATTTCATTTCTACAGAACAAAAAGCAGAAATCTTTGCCAAACTTGTAACTACCGCATTTGGCAAAATTAATTATATTAATTTTTATTTTTATATTATTATGTCTATCTCCGTAGAAGCGTGATCGGCGACTCTGCCTTTCATCCGTAGGTCCCGGGTTTAAATCCTTGTCAGGCATGTCTTTTTTCATACGTTACAAAATTCATTATCATCTACCAGTTTATTAGACTTTATCACTGTTTTTGATCTATAAATAAATTAATTACATAAGCGATTTAGAAGATATTATATTTCCTACTTATTTTAAATTAAAAGTTGTTAATATAGAGATGAAAGAAAGTAAATATTCTGTCTTAAAAATACAAAAGATAAGTATTTAGCTTTTAGAAAGATAACTTTTATCTTTCTTATAAAGTCAATAATTTGACTTTTTATTTTGATTTATTTCATTTTGTTGTGAATTAAATGATTTATTACATTATCTTAGTCGTAATAAGCTTTTCAATTTATTTAATTACTGAAAAAAAAATAATCATAAATAAATATTATCTTTCATTTAACTGTGTTTAATACTTCTTAAATTTATGTTGTTGGTCTATAATATAATTTTATAACTCTACTATTTAAAAAAAAATAATTAGAATTAGATATTGTAAAGATTCCGCGATTTACATGTTTAGCACGTTGAACTTTATTATAGCTACTGTCAGCTGGTTGATTGTTAAATTTTAATCACTTATATTTTTAAAAAATGATAATTTCGAAATAATGTTGCACTGTAAGGTACTTTTCCCTTTTATTTGGAATTTTTCAATCGTTTTGTACTATTTGGTCGCTTTTATTATTATGTTTATAAGTCTTTTTGTCCCTTTTTTTATTCCTCTGACCCCTGGTTGTACCGAAGGGTCGGATATAGATTATTTACATAGCAGAAGTAAGCTCTCTCTTTCTTTTTCTGTTAATTGAATTTATATATATGATTTAATAACTTTCTATTAAAAGCAGAACCACCGGAAGGAACCACCTTAAGGGTGAAACAGACCACTTAATACTCTCTGGAACCACCGTAAGGAATTACTTGAGAGTATGATATGTATGAATGTAAATGAAGTGTAGTCTTGTACAGACTCAGGTCGACCATTCCTGAGATATATGGTTAATTGAAACCCAACCCCACCAAAGAACACCGGTATCCATGCTCTAGTATTCATATTCATATAAAATAACTACCTTTACTAGGATTTGAACCTTGGAAATCTTGACTTCAAAATCAGCTGATTTACGATGACGAGCTCACCACTATACCAAGCTGGTGGGTTAACAGAAGTAAGCTAGTCAAGACAAAGTTAATCCATATTTACGTTGAATTTGTCTGTTTAATCCCTTCTTAAAGTTGTGAGGTGGATTATAGTTGAATTTCATTTACTAATGAAAACCAGCTACTGGTTGGTTAGTAAATTGTTGTAGAAAGATTTAAAATTATTATTGTTTTAATCAAACAAAATTATTATTGTTTTAATACTGTTGTTAAAATTTAAGAAATTTTAAATGTTTAACAATTTGTGTTCAATCTGGAAGCGTGTGTATAATTTCTTCTTTTTAACTAGTTGTCTTATTTAAATTAGTTCTTCTTCTTGACTGTTACTTTCTTTCTCAATAACACATTGTCTAGTTGTCTTATTTAAATTAGTTCTTCTTCTTGACTGTTACTTTCTTTCTCAATAACACATTGTCGTTCAATTAATAATGTATTCTTAAAGAGTGAACTTTAGTCTATAATATAATATAAATTTTATTTGAACATTTAGAAAAAAAATGATTGTAAAATATACCTACACTTAAATACACTGATATAAACAATAAACTAATAAGACGAAAATAAAGATATAATAATATTGAATATTGTACCCTTACAGATGAATCCGGCACCTCTATGCTGTGAAAAAATCTGATATTTTTTTCTTTGTACCATTCATGCCATTTTTAGTACAAAATAATGCCATGATGAAATTTTGATTTTTGTATTTATCCAGTTTCTGCTTATTTGTGTGTAAATTAAATCTTTTCTACAAAAATTGTCAATTTCTTAGAATCCTAAATTAAAAGAATAGCTTTTATATAAATTTCTATATGTTGTTTTGGACAGCCAAAAAATTGTACTCCTAAAGAGGATCAATTTTTGGTTAATTCTGAAAATAATATCAATTATATTTACACAACTAAGTTCTTCTATGTAAAAATAAAAGGTCTATTATTTTTTTACCATTAATAGTATAACTGCACTAATCCAAAACCACTGAGAAAAATTAGAGTTACATTATTTACGTGCTAAAGGTTGAAGATTCACCACATGTCAAACTTATCTTAATAATTTTTAAATAATGGTGTACCAGGTGATTCAAAAAGGACTTCAAAACTTTAAAAGCATATAAAAAATATATTTAGATTACTTAACAGATTTGAAGTCTTACTTTAGCGCAAGAGACTCGCATAGTTCATTAGTACCAAATTCGGCCACCAGGGCTATAATCAGTGTTGTTTAAAATGCATAAAAAAACATTTCATTTACATTATACATTTACTGGTGCAGAACATGCTCGATGTGTGTTTTGGTTTTACGATCTCAGTCATCAATTGCAATTTAACGTAATTTTTGTTGGGTGTGGTAGAGAACCTCCTAATAGGCACACAATTTACTCTTGGCACCAAACCTTCGTTGAGATAAGTTGTTCTTTTAAACATACAAAATCACCAGGATGCTCACCCATTCCTTAAGCTGCTTTGGAACAACTCGGAGAAAGCTTTGCACGTAGTCCGAAGAGATCAACTTGACGTGCGTGAGAATGGCATGCTACAAACGATTGTTTGGTAAGTATTATGTAAACGAATACATTTGTAGCCGTAAAAACTAACTACGGTTCAGCACATTAAAGTTGCTCAGCTGCAGTTTTAGTATGTAAATTATGGATAGTAATGCAGACGATACATTTTTAGACAATATAATTTTTAGTGATTAGTCAACATTTCATATCGGTGGCAAAGTGAACAACCATAACTGCCAAATATGGGGTACCAAAAACCCTCATGAAACTTTGCAGTACATTCGTGATAGCCCTAAGGTGAATGTTTTTTTGTATTCTAAGCAGACTGTAAGGCCCGTTCTTCTTTCAGGAGGCAATCGTAAATGGTATAGTTTATCTGCTTCAAAATTTTCTAATTCCTCACATGGTGATGACTAAGATGGATGCCATTACTATCAGTAATTTTGGGCACCACTTTACTACCACCTATAAGACTGAGATTTTCTTGATACTCAATTCCCAGGTCGGTGGATTGGTCATGGATTTCATTTAAGATCATGTTTATGTACCACCTTTGCTTGCTGATCTTGTTGAGTTAAGACTTCAAATTAACACCACACCTGCAGAGGTAACACTCGACATTCAGGAATGAAATCTATCTCAGATGGGATGTATTTTGCATTACAAATGGAAACCATATCAAACCAAAATAAATGTTGGGTGACAAACTTAATGTTGATGTGTTTTTGTGTTAATTGAGACTCAATCACATCTGCAAGTTAACTCAATAAATTTTTATACACTTTTAAAGATGTGAAGTCTTGAATCACCTGGTATTGTAATCAGAAACACCAATAATTTTTTATATAAAGCGGTATTTAACTAATTTGATTTCTAAAGTTTTTCTATGAACCAAATGACTAAATTTGAGACAAGACAAAAATGATTTTTCTTCTATAACAGTATTTTCTATAATAGAATTTTGTAACATCAGAGTAATTCATTCCTTTCTTTTAATTATCCCTCTCTATGTAGAATGTATTCCATTTCTTCTATTTAAGAAAAATTGTTTTCAGTTTCTATGTAGTACAATTTTCCATATAGCCTGATGAACTTTCTGAATCATTAATATGATTCATTAGATGAGGACTCATGGCATCTTCAGACAGTTTCTGAATTGTTCTTTCGAATAAGAAATTTTCACCAAACTTATTATTTTATCAGATCAATTTTTCCTGAACGTGGCTGTGAAAATAAATTTTGTCTACATAAAAAATGTTTTCCCTTAAGGTTTTGAATTTAAGGATAGTACTAGAACTGAACAGTTTGTTTTCTATTTTAATCCTATCTATTTAAAAAATTTTCTAAGCTGTCTTTTCCTTCTGAAAATAATTTGTCTTCTTTAAATTTCAAAACCAGCTTCTGGATTGTAAAAAAAAGTCTTCAATGATGTAAATATTGAGAACTAATCATACAACAGGTGACTTGTTTATCTATTTTTTCCCTCAATTCATTCATGAGTGACTTGGTCTGTTCTATCACAATAGAATTTCCTTTCAATACCTTATGGGTTCATTTTCTTTTTGTATTCAACCTCTGACCAATCTTTGTCAGATTTGTTTCAAAACCAGTTTATTATCTTTTTCATTATTTAAGTAATCTGCAAAAAACAATTCATTTTTATTCCTGTTCTACTCTTTGTTTTATCTGGCTAAACTCAGTCTTCTACAAATATTTTGATTTTATTTCAGCTGGTATATTTAAGGGTGCGCTTGATGGTATCAGTTCATTAAAGTGGCAGAATTTGGTAACTGCACTTTCAGTAGATTTTATACAATCTGTGTGGCATAAATTTACACAACTTAAATAAAAAGTTAGCATTTGTGATATTTAAATGTACTTTCAACATGGGCTTTAAGTTTAACTTCAGTTTTTTGAATCTTGAATCAAAATTAATAATTGAGCAAAGACTGTTGTACTTGATCTCACAAAATATCTCGATTACACGTTGTTATGTGAATTGCCAATAATAATTTTGTAAGCTAGTTCCTATGTAACAAGTTTAATTTTGACTCTACTGTCTATCAGCTTGATCAGTATTATATTTTACCTCATATTAGAGGTAATACAAACTTCTATTTTATTTAGCTGCAGCATTTTCCCAGGAATTTGTAATGAATAGAAAAATAAAGCACCCATTACCCAAGATTAATACAAACATTATTTTTTCAAAATCAATAAGGGCATTTATTTCTTTGTATTTATTATTTTTAGAATAAAAATAATAATAGATCACAAATTTTTTTATTGGCAGCTGTTTCAGAATAGATTATATTTATTGACACCGGTTCAAAAATTCTTGAGATATTTCCATTTTTTGATTGGTACACTTCTAATTGTTTATTTTCAATAGTACTGCTTCCTATTGGTAAATATATTTAAATATGAATATTAAAAAAAAAAAATTGAATTTTAATTACAATTCCTTTTCTTTCCTTTGATGATATATTATTTCTTGCCTCCTTTGTGTTATAACAGTATGCCATATAGCAAACAAGCTGTTCCTGTACAGTCAGAATATATTTGGTACAAAGAGTTCACTATTCCTTATATAGTAAAATGTGATATTATTATTGTGTAACATAAGAATTGGGTTAAGAGTTAAAACTACATACTTAGGTGAGAAATTTTGCTATCCACAGTTATAAAAAACAAAATAAAATGAGCTAACCTAGTGTTTTGTTTAAAGTGTTAATATTTTAATTAAGTATTTTAATAAATACTTTTTTAGTATTTTTTTGTGTGGATTTCAGTAATTGCTAACAGTAATTTTCAATTTTGTACAGAAATAAGATGTCTAAAATCTTTTCTAACTATAAAATTAAAAAATATATATTAAAGTTTATGATAGTGTAAAAATGTCAGTGCATGTTTTTAAGAGTAATTAAAAGAAAATACTTTTTTCAGATATGTCATCAGAAACAGCTGCCCTAATTTCTTCTGAGAAAACACCATTAATTTCAGCTCCCGAGGCTATAGAAGGAAGTGCATTACCAAAAAATCATGGTTCTGTTGAAGTATGTGTTAAAAAATTAAATTTACTTAATATTGTTGCAATAAGTCAACCATTCAAAATATTTTTTTTCCTACTTTTATATATGATTTGATAATTATGAAGTTTTAAAATGTTTTATAACATCTTCAGTGAAATTATTATCTCTTCTGCTGCATATTAAAAATTCTAAAGCTAAACTTTACTAGAGGATTTTCAATATACACAACTTAAATTATGTAGTATGGATCTTGCCATTTTTTTACTATCATGCCCTTACCAATGTAAATTTACAAGAGGATGCTCTAGTATCCTTTACTCTTCTGCTACTAAGCAGAAGAGCAAATTTGCGGTCCATTCACTAGCTTTAGTGTCAATTGAATTTAATTATAATAACAGTAATATAACAGAAAATAATTTCTGTTTTTCAAAAGTAATAAAAGCAGAACTGAATGTCTAATGCTTATGCAACTGTATTTCATAGTTTCATTTGTTTTCTATGTTGCAGTCATCATTATAGAAAATGTGTTTTTCATGTTTTCTTAATGCAACTGCGATGATTATAGAAAACTCATTTGACCTTGTGATTAGTACATGCTAACAAATCTAGTCATTCATAATATAATACATAAATTCTTGTGTGGTATGCAACAACTAGTAAAGGACAATAAAATATACACAAATTACTTAGAATATGTTGACATTTACTACATTATGTGACTGCAATAAAAGAAAAAATAACCTTGGAACTAAATTAATAAAAAAAAAATTGTTTTAGTATAAGTGTAAATTGTTGATTTTTAATTGAATTAAAATTTTTCACCATGATTTGTATTTATACTTTAATAAGGATAAATGTATTTGTAAAATCTTTAATGACGTTTACTTTAAACATTTATAAAATTGAAAGAATTAATTTAGAAAATGTTTAGGTTAATTTGGTTTTTTTATTATTAAATAACATTACAGCTACAAATATTTTATTTTATGGTAATCAACCATTGTGAGTTCTCTAAAGATGAGAAATAATTCAGATGCAGCTAGTATAATCATCACAGATAGCAGGTTATGGAATACTGCAGATACTAATGTAAACATCCTTACTGTTTGGTTATTTACTTGAATATTTCATTTTTTCTTTTTGGTTTTTAATCTAATGTAATGTAAAGTTGACTTAATGACAGTTAATTAAGCAAGGATGAGGCGCAATTTCATTTTTTTGTTTATAAGTTGAAATATTTTAGACTATAATATACAAATACAAATACATTGGTGAGTTTTGTTTATTCCTTTTACTAAGTACAAAAATTTGTAGTATGGCAACTCTGTATTTTATTTTTATTTGAAATTATGAAGCATATTATGTTTTGCATGTAAAAGTTGAATGGATCTTAAGAAGACTGCACCTTAAGAAGAAGAAGACGACGACATCGACAATAAAAATAATAATGATAATGATAATAAAAATAAAAATATGAAAATAATAACAAACAATGATTACATAGAAAATAGAATTTAAAGTAATCATCTGGATTTATTCACAGGTAGATAAATAAATAATGAAAACCAGAATTCAATCCCATTGACAAAAGACATTAACATGACCGCTAATCTTAACACTTTTAACAACACTAGTCTTGTTTTAATAACAGTAGTACAATAGATAAGACAAGTATAAAGTTCTTTTACTGCAAATACCTTTGCTGTTCACAAATAAAGGTACCCTAACAATTTATTAATGAAATCTATTACATTATCTTTTTCACTTATAGTACAACTCACTGAATCATTTCTTGTTTTCATGTACTGTCCACACTGGAATTACTTGTGACCTCACCTTAATTACGTCAAATTCATATAATAACTCCTCTAACGTAGCACTTTCGCAGAACTTACATCATAATGTCTTGCTTAGTATGATTTCAACTGGTCTTTCCTGGAGGATTTATACTTCTATCTTCTTTAACTGCAGAACTGTACCCAACTTGAAGTGTGAGATTGATCATCCACCCTCACACATTCCCATGAAATTCCTATCCTGGTCTGGTAACTCTGTTCATGGAACAACATCTGTTTAGGTGTGTCATGGGCAGTATTACAAAAGAGGATTGTTAAATGGGCCTGTTACCTTTACTAAAAGGGTTTCTTTTAGCCTCTTTCTGGATTCCTCTCATTATTATATTTCCTATTACTTTCTTCTTAATTGGTAGGAATCCGTTACTCAGGTCTGTTATACCAGTCTTATTACAATATTCTCTCAAATTACTACTCTTAACATAATACTAATAAATATATTATCAGTAGTTATTACTACTCTAACAAAATTGTCTTAAAAATTTATTTGCTTTTTTTGGTTGGAAAAACTTTTAATAATTTCATTTCTTTTTCTTACATTATTTAACTCTATAATATATTGCATTTTAACCCATTTAGGACTGAGTGGGCGATTTATCGTCTGCACATGCAATGTGAGAAATACCAATTGGGCCATCTATTGCCTGCTTTGTTTATTTTTGTTTTTCTAGTTATTTAAGCTGATTTTTGTACGAAATGTGGTTATTAGAAGATTCTGTATAATGTTAATTCACAGAATCAGTATGGTAAGGAATGCAGTTGAAAGTGAAGTTATGCAAAATATTTTACATCAGGGTAGGCCTACTCCTGTTAACAGGTAAGTTCTTAGCGACTCAGATTCTGATTGTTCTTATAATAATAATAATAATGATGATGAAAGTGAGTGGAAAGGTATTTCAGAAATAGCCCACCAATATTTGAACATAATTTTGGCTTTCATAAAAAACTGCCTGAAACACATTCCTTCACAGCTATAAATTCAATAGATTTTTTCAAATTATTTTTCACTGAAACGCTGCTAAACATATTTGTTATAGAAACGAACAGGTATGCTAACCAATCCCTTACTAACATGAATAGAGCTAGCAGAATTTCACCTCTCAGCCATCCACAGTCCAACTAGTTATAACATCTGAAATATTGGCTTTTGTTATTGTTATCTTTAATATGAGCCTAAACAGAAAACTGACAATAAAATCAAATTTAATGTAAAAATGATTCCCAATTTATTCCATGGTTTGGCAAAATGTTTACTCGAGCTAGATTTTAAATATTCTTGCCTTCTTTCATATGGTTGACAATTCCAAGTTGCCTAAATTGAAAGAACACAGTTATAATCCATCTCAGAAATTTCAACCTCTGGTAGATTACTGCAATAATATATTTTAACATTTCTATACAAACAACCAACAAATTTTGATTAATGAAAACTTAATAGGGATCAAGAACCAAACAATTTTGATGCAGTACCTACCAAATAAACACCATCATCATTGGGGGATCAAGTTTTGGGTTTTTCAGAATTTTGTTTGAAAATAATTTACTATAAAGATGTAAAGTCAAATGAAGACACAAATGACATAATAAATTTTGGTCTAGGATATACCGTTATAAAAAAAAATTATCTTGTCTTGTAATTACTTGAAAAAGATTTATCATATCTTTATTGATAATCTTTTTTTATATTATTCCTCTGATAAAATGGGTTTATTCAGAACAAGCGTTTGTAACAGGGACTGTCAGGCGAAATAAAAAGGGTCTTCCAGAAGATTTAAAAAAAAATTAAAAGTAGGAGAAAAAGTTTATAAAAAAAATGTATATAACACTTTTAGCTTATGGTGAGGAAAAAATGCAGACCTGTGTTATTAATTTCTACCAAAAATAAAATAAAATCATACTTGTTTCTAATAAATGGCGTGGTAGACTTGTAATGAAGGAGAGAAACTTTCTACCATCACAGATTTTAACACCTGCTAGAGTGAGATTAATGCATTTGATATGATGCTCTATTCATATCTAGATAATCAATGTACAGTTAAATATTGTTAGAAAGTTACTTCAATTTTTTCTCAAGAGTGCTGTTAAATGCATATATTTTATACCAATTAACACGTAGACAAAATGCAACTAAGCCTCTTGATAGAAACCAGTTTATTGTTTCTATCATTCAAGAGTTTGGTAATGTTTAACAAAATTAGTCTGCCAACTTTTGTTATTAATTTTTTTTTTTAACTTAAATCGCACATTAAAATACAAAAACATTGACACCAAGATCATGTCAATAACTTATTTTGAAGTAATTTTATAGTGTTTTTACAAAAATATTGCAAATACACTATTTAACCTTGATCTTTTTCAGCAAGTAACTACATTTCTCAACTCCAAAATTAAGGTGGTCCCTAAATTGGGAAAAAATTGTCTGGCCCTGAAAGGGTTAAAATATGTTTTAGGTGTACCAGACAAGAGCACATTTGTTAATAGATCAATTCTCTCCATATTTTTATCAATTTTTTCTTGAATACTGTGTTTCACAAGTAATTAGGGCAATATACACGACAAGTAGTTAGTGTTATGTGGTATATGCTGGTATGTGTTTTCTGGATTAGTTCATCTAGAATTCAACTCCCAGCAAGAGTCTGCCATTTTATCATTTGCTGTCACATCTTCCAAAATAAGGCATTTGTATAGCATAAGGTTGTAATACTAAAATAAAGATAATAAAAATACTAGTCTGAAAGCAGGCTGAGCATTTGTACATTCCAGTTTTCATCTGTTCATGTTATAATTTATTCATTTTAATTTTTTGTTTAAGATTACTCAATTGAAATTAGAAACTCTTTATGAAAGTTTCTACATTATCTCAATGGGGACCTCTTTGAGAGTTTCTTAAATTGTGATTAGTTACATTGTAATTATGTGTCAATATGCCTAGGGAACAATCTATCTGTTTATGCTAAGATTATGAATAATATAATTCTTTGTTGAAGCAACCTGAACCAGTAATCACCAGTCCACTTTTCAATCCAGCACATGGAAATTCATCACCTTCTGACCTTGGTTCACATCCACAACTTATTACATGTCCTCACTGTGGAAGGCATATTAAAACAACAGTAAAATACAGAGCAAACATTGACAACACTTGGATTTCGCTGCTTTTTCTTTTATTGTAAGTATATTCAACTTCTGAAATTTATTAATTTATTCTGCAATTTATTATAAAAATCTTATATCTATGCAAATTTACCATAAAGAAAAATTAATTGCTATGTCAATGTAAAAAACATAGTTAATTTTGGTTAGATGTAAGCTGAAGAAGAAAACTGACAAAACAGAATTATGACATTTTTGATAAAAAGTTTTGATTATGGAGCTAACAGTGTATGACAATACTATTCCAAAGTTAAATTTAATTAGATATTCCTGAAGTTTTACATATTAGTTTGTTATTTTTAACATAGTATTCAGCAACAACAAACTGCATTGTGTTTAAAAGAAAGTTTTATAATATAGATTGCGTAAAATAAATTTAGAACATTTTTTTTGATGTTGGTATTGTTAAAATGTACAGTGATTTTTGTGAAAGAAATTAATTTAAATCTTTGTGTCTACTTTCCTGTTAATCTACTTTTAAAGAAAATAAAATTGTAACTGGATAATTTAACGTAGAATTTTTAAAACTACACACAAATACATCAATTTCATAATGCAAGCAAAAAAACTAAAATATACTAAATAATATATAGTACTTTTTTTAAGCAAAGTAAATAATTTTGTTCTTAATTGGCTAAAATACAAGCATGGGGTACTTATCATTACAGATTGCCTTCACAACATAAAAAAGTTTCTTGTGTATTGTACTAATAAAAAAGTTATAACCTCTCAAAAATCATGAAAAACCTGTTAAACTGATACCATTTTGATCCACTAAATGAGTGCTCCAAGGGGGTTTCTTGTCTTCTTTGCACTTTAAAGGTTTTATATTTAGCCCTTATGTTATTGAAGTTATGTGTAGCCTACATATTTTTTTCAAGAATTCATTTTTATTTTTATACTGGTTTATTTTTGTAAACACTATCGAAGAAAAATAAATTGTAGCAAAATTTAATTCTTCAAGAAATAGTCTGTTTTTGTAGCCATGAAAGTTTATTATTTAGTGTGGTTAACCAACAGCATGCTCTTGCTCTTCAAATTAATATAGTTCTTTGTTCTGCTGAGAAAAAATACTTTTGAAACAGTTAACACAAAGAGACTTTACAGGAACTAAATTCAAATTTGGAAAAAATGTGTTCTTTAAGAGCTTGCTGTAATGTTATTTGTCTTAAGATTTTCTTAACTGGTTTTTATGAGTTCTCAAAGGGTCACAACAGAATTGTCCATACAGGTGACTGAATTTTGACAAAAACATTTTTTCATGGTATTTACAAACACTAGTGATATCTGAATTACATGTAAAAAAAATAAGTTGTTGGTTTTCATCCCTAAATTCATAAATTTTAATGAATTCTTTTGGCACCGTGCCATACACTGTTTTATGACATTTCTTTTGACACTGTACCATACACTGTTTTATGACATTCTTCATTCACATGAATTCCTATTGAACATTATTCTTCCATTGCTTTATGTGAAATTACTTGAAAATAATGTAAAAATTTTAACTGATTTTAAAATTTGCAAATATAATATTATTAAGTAAAACTTATTTATTTGACACTTCTAAACACAGAATGAAATTTGAGACACTATGTAAAGATGTGAACAGGTCACTAAATGTCAGACTGACCAGTCTGTAAGAGCAAAGCTAAATGATGCAACAAGCATAAATGAGCATGTTGTAAAATGAATCTTCCTGATGACTGGAAATGAGTTCAAGCACCTGTGTAACATGAACACTGCAGTTGATGATTCAAACAAGTCTATTTGAAATATAGTAATAAGTATAAAAATATTAAAGTGCCAAGAAGTCAAGAAACCTCCTTGGAGTACATATTTAGTGAGCCAAAATGGTATCGTTTTTAACATGTTTTTTATGGTTTTTGAGAGGTTATTACTTTTTATTTGTACAATATACAAGAAACCTTTTTATTTGCCATAAACATCTACGAAAACACTTAGTTGTGCAAATTTGAGATTATTAGAGTTACTCAAAGCTAAAATTTGAATTTTAAAAAAAAATAGGTTTTTAAAAATTCATTAACATTTAGGGGTAAATATATTATTTTTATGATGCACAAGATCAAGGAAATTTCTTAATGAATAATTAAAAACAATTTAATTCAGGTTGTAAATTTATTAACTTATTTATTTTAGAGAAAAAATGCATGATAATCTTGAAAATTCTTTACAGTATGTGATACTTTTCAGAATGAAATGTTAAAAGTGATAATTTTTCAAAATTACTTATAAGAAAATACACTATGTCATCTAATCCAATACATAATTCTATAGTTAGTGTTGTAAACATTACACCTATGATATTACCTTAAAATATTTTATCTCTGTGATCCTATCAATCAATTTTCATAATATTTTCCCAGGGAAATGTAATGTATTATCTGTATGTCCGTGTACAAAAATATCTGTTCAAATAATTTTCATTAATGTTCTCTTAATTGTAATTATTTTATAGTTACATTTAGAATCTTTATGTATTTACTTTAATATTGTTTCATGTGTTTATATTTTAAATAATCAATATAAACTTTATTAATTAATACAGTTCACATCTGTTTTTCAATTAATTATTAACTCTGCATTTTGTGATGCTGCTCTGATTAAAGTTTTACCACAACTTCTCTTTATCTAACAGATAAAGATTCAGGATGGAAGATCTCTTTTTTAATCCACGCAACAGCAAATTTACCCATTTCTGATATGTTCTATATAATGTATGTATTAACATTTACTGATCAGAACAAAAGATTTATATATAATCATTGTGAAATTTTTTGTTTTTAAATAAGCATGATAATCTTTATTTTTAATTTTAATTCATAATCTTGATCCATTTCATACCACGTCTGAGCTAGTGCCACTTAAAATACAAGCGCCTTTTTAATTTTACACAGATTAATTCAAAGAATTGAATAAGAAAACCTATTTTACTGAGGTTTGCTATTGCTGTTCATGTTTAATCATAAAATTTTACATGTTTATGGTGTCAATAAAACCAACGTAAGTAGACAGTATATTTTTTAAAGTTATCAGTTTTAACATTTATGAAAGATATTTTTAATTGAGGTTCAACCTTCAACTCTTCTTCTCATCTACAATACTTCCAGTAAATCTAAAATACAGTATTTCTCATTATTTATTTAAATATTTTACTAAATATATAAATTTATAAAACATATTGTGTGCTTATATTTGAATATTTTTTGTTGTAGCTGTTGGCCATGTATGTGTTTGCCATTCTTCTGTCAATCATTAAAGGTTGCTAATCACTACTGTTCAAACTGCAATAAATTTTTAGGGAGGTATAAATTATCTCAATAATTTTTATGTCTGGTATATTTGTATGTCAGCGTTTATTAATTTAATAGAGGTTTATGAATAAATTTATTTTATTTTAACTATAATGTAATTGTTTGTAAATGATGTAATTTGTTGATTATAATTAATAAATGTTTTTTTTTGAAAAATATTTCTAATATAATTTTACTAGTAGCTAGTCAATAAATTAAATTGTGGGTCCATGCTTTGGTTGATCCAAAAACCAACACTTGTGTCTGCTGACAGGTTATTACAGATATTAATAAATTTTTATACTGGAGCATACTTTTTTCTTATATTGCATTGACTAAACATTTTCAGCTTTAACTTAAAAATATTAGGAACAGAAAATTAAAGCTCCATGAAGTATTCTTATAATTTTATTAAATCTTATATTTTTTTTTGGGATACACAGAATGATTTGAGGTTTTAACATTTTATTTTAGGTGTAGGTTGACTGCACTCAATAGTTTTAGGTGACCTGACATTAAGTCGGTTAGAGAAAAAAGCAGGGCAATTATTATTTCTAATATAATTTTTAGGCTAATAGCTATTCAATAAGTGATGACTATGATACCAGGCACCAGTTAGTATTACTTTGTTTTATTCACAATTCACCCAATTAAGATACACTTTTTCATTACCAGTACTAAAGCCTTTAACAGTTGAAACTGCTGTTGATTGCAAAATGCCATGCTATAAGTTTAAATCACTTTAGTAAATCTTTTCATATTAACAGATCTTGAATAGACAAAATGGGACACAGTAGTAATAGCCAATAAAATAATGCTTTAGAATAGCTTTTTTAGAATAGCTATATGCCGTATAGAATAGCTTTTCCTTGTTCAGGTAAATCAGATTCAAGGTCTCAGGAATGTATTTACCTTAAAATTAATAACCTAAACTTATATTATTACTTAAATATGTTCGTTACGAAAAAAAATAATCTATGATATATCATAAATGGTCCTTATTTTCATTTTTGCATATATTTTTATAAAGAAAATAAAATGGATGAACAACCATTAGGTAAAAAAAATGACAGAACCTCGCCCGAAATTTATTTCATGACCAGATGATGAACTGATTGAACTGCCAAGTGTTGCCTAAATAACTAATATACAAATATGATTAAATTATTCATTGTGTTTTTATTCCGAACAAAATAAAAAAGTAGTGTAGAGGAGGTGTAGAAAATGTTTTTCTTTTGTTACTAGAGATCAAGAATTTGAGACCAGACTTGTTATATTTTAATACTATCAGCAATGCTCTTTGCTTGTTACCTCCTAATTACTTTTCTGTAAATGAGTTTACATTAGCAAGGAATGCAGCTACCAATGGATCCCAAATAAACAAAGCTGTAATTAAATTATTATTTAAAGACATTAAAAAATTGTTTCAATCAATGAAAAAAAATTCAGTTTCTTAATTTTATATAAATTATCCTATTTTATATTTTTATTAATTATTTATTTACTTTATATTATAATATTCGAGCTTAAAAAAAAAATTATTGATGATTTTGCGAAAATTTCTGGTTTTAAAATGTGGAATCACAATTTGTGTGTGTATTAAATAAATTATACAAGGTCTGTAAATAAAATGAGACTGGTTCAGAAACACTTTTTATTTACAATTCAATTATATATGAACTTTATCACCTTCGAAATAGTTCCCTGGGAAGCTACGCAATGCTTCAAACGGTTTTCCCCACTCTTCATAGCAGTTTTGGAACTCGTAATTTTTTAAACTCGAAAAGGTCACTTTTTTATGTTTTCTACTGTTCCAAAATGGCGTCCTTTGAGGTGTTTTTTTAAAAGTTGGTTACAGGAAATAGTCGCAAGGACTCAAGTCAGGTGAATAAGGGGTTGAGGAACTACAGGAATGTTTTTCTTCGTCAAAATCTCATTATTGGAGAGTGCAGTGTGACATGGTGCATTTTCGTGATGCAGCATCCAGTTGTCTTTGAAGGTTGGTCTCACGCGGGCAACTCTTTCCCGCAGTCTTTCAAGAATTTCTCAGTAAACATATTGATTTACAGCCTGTCCTGCAGACAAAAACTCCAAATTTCTGATTCGCTCAACACTTTTTGACGTTAACGTTCTTCTAGAGCGTGGATTGTCCAGAACTAATTACCGGCCATCTGAAAAAGCTTTAAACCACCTAAAAACTTCGGCTCGTGACAGTGTCATTTCTATACGTCCTTTTCAATTTTGAAGAAGTTTCGGTACCATTCTCAACACAAAACTTGATTGCACAACGTTGCTGGTAATTAGTATCACTCATTTTAGTAACGCACAACAAAAAATGTTTTCACGAAAAGTTTTTTTACGTCTTACCTCAACGATATACAAAAAATAATACCTAATATAAATCAGCTGTTCATATAACCTTATATTTACTAATAACTTTACAGTGTTGCTAAAAAACTGTTACAAAAAAAAACTAGTCTCATTACTTTAATTACACACCTCGTACAGTGCACCCTCAATTTACGCGGGTGTTACATTCCGGAAAATTTCCAGAAATGAAATCTTGTAAATTGAGACTCACATTTAATGCAGAAAACAGGTTAGGTTCTTGTTAAGTTATTCAGTAAATGATATACGTAAATTACTATATGTTATTTTATTTTTTTATTATCACAAAATCATTGTATTATTTTAATAAAATTACAGTACAATGTACGTATTTAAAGCGAAAAAATATGTACTGTACATAGATTTTTTCCACTAATATCATTTAACATTTATTATCATTGAGTTTTTCCTTAATAGTAAAAAAACTAGTAATAATGGACTGTTTGGATTTGTTCAGTAAAAGTCTTTGTTCTTTCTTGTATGGTGCAACTATATTTTCTAGTTCCCGCTGAAACCGCAAACTATGCTCCATCACTGGATCTTCGGCAATTATAAATTCTTTCAATTCCTCCATTTTTACAAATTTGTCTAAATTTGTTTATTTTTTATCAACTGTTTATTTTTATAATTTGTTTATTTGTATAAATCAACTGTTTAATTTTTATCAAAATTTTCTCTTCTTCATTTTCGTCAGTCTTGTATGATTTCGTTTTCTATCATCCCCTTAAGTTCCAAGTCGCTTAATTTTTCATTTACTTCCTGTGCGTGTATGTCTAAAAATCCTTCTGCTGGTAACTGTCTGGCAATTATGACTATTTCGTTACAAGTATCCTCTACATCTTTATTTATTTCGTTTCTATCCTGTATAGCTTCATTACGCTTCCTCTTTGGCCAAGCCTTTACCTCTTCGAGGTAAAGCATCTTCCAACAAGTGTTTAATGTTATTTTGTAACTCGTCTAAAGATTTTTTTAAGTTTGCAATGCAATCAGCAATTGTAAATTTTTTCCAGCATTCGCTCAAAGTTAAAGATTTGTCCTCTCCCATGTTATTAAACATTTATTTAATTGTTCGACGAATGTAGTACGGTTTGAAAGTTGTATGTACACACTCGTCAAGGGGTTGCAAAAGTGGTGTAGTAAACACCGCTTTAAAAACTCAACATTTTTATTTTCATCAGCTCCTTTCAGCAGCACCTCTGGGTGAGCCGTACAGTTGTCTAGAACGAGCAAACATTTTTGACGCTAAGTACTTTTTAACCTCTGGTTTAAAACGATTAAACCAATCAATATAAATATCGGCAGCCACCCAAGCACGTTTATCAGCTCGTCAGAAAATAGGAAGGTTATTTTTATTTGTGTTTTTTAGTGCGCGAGCATTCAAGGATTTATAAATTAACAACGGCTTAATCAAACAGTCTCTAGACGCATTCGAGCACAACAAAGTAAAACGACTTTTTGCTGCTTTATGACCCGGTGCGGCTTTCTGTTTTTTAAAAAGGGTTGTATGCTTTGGCGGTTTTTCCAATACACACCTGTTTCATCTGCATTGAAAACTTGTTCTGGTACGTAACCTTTCTCCTTTATGATAATTAAAAAAATTGTGCTAGTATTGTTCAGCAGCTTTGAAATCTGGAGAAGGTTTTTCAAGTTTCACATTGTAAAAACTGTGTCTTTTTTTAAACCTCTTAAACCAACCCTTACTAGCATTAAAACTAAAACTGGATGAACTACCGGTAGAAATTTCAGATTCATTACCTTTTTCATTGCACACTCTGCGATAAAGCCGCATAATTTTTTCTCGAATTAAAGTTGAAATTAATGGCGTATGATTTTGAGTTTGGTGGTCAATCCATGTCCTAACAACTTTTCGACTTTCTCCAATGTTGTTTTTCGCGTGTACCAAACGACCTTGGGACAAACCGGTACACTGGTCGCGATACGTCGGCATATTTCATCCTCATTAAGCCGTACTGTAATGAGACGTATTTAACGCAGTGTTTTTGACACAGGCACATGTAGGCTAACATAAACTGCGAATGAACGATGATTATGAAAGGAGTGCAAAGTTCATTACAATGACTCATAGGCATTTCCTATAGTACAGGATAAACGTACTGATAAATGTGCGGATATTTAATCTTGTAATCGAAATACGAATATCTACTGCACTACAGAAGTTTAGTCTGTTTTACAAAATATGGTAATAACCGTGTGTAAGAGAAACCTATTGCGTATTAGAAAATAATTTTCTTAACTTATTCAAATGCGTATAACTGAAATCGCGTAAATAGAGAGTGCACAGTACATATGTTTCTGATCATCTACTACTGACCAATTTTCATTGTAAAATAATGAAATCAGTAAATGAGTGGAGTATAAAATTGATTTATTGAAGGTACCAAGGGTAAGGGTAACAAACTGTATCCCTTACTATATAAGCAGTTAGAATATTAAATCTGTAACAGGTTTTATGATAAATGGCATCTGAATTGCCCAACAGATAACCTCTCATTTAATCTGACACTTTAGTATTTATGTAATGGGTTGTTGTAGATGATATATATTCATTTTCACATATTAATAAGGCAAATTGCTTAAATAAACATCTATTCTTTAAATCATCTCCCTATTAGAAAAAAGTAATTTTAATGATTTGTATTTTTCATTCCTCAAGTGGTTTTAAGAAAATATTTTAGATTCTTTATGTGTGAAAATAAATATATGATTTAATAAAAAAAAAAAAAAATTGTTTTGAACAGAAAATAAACTGCAACTTCTCCTAAGAAATTTTCAAAATAAATTTCTTCAATAAAGATTCAAGGGTAAATCAATAAGTAAAGAGACAAAAATGTTAAATCATCTAAATATGCTTTCAAATTCATAAATCAGCCACCTTATCATTATTTTAAAATAGCTAATTTAATACCTTCAATCATTTAACAATTATTGGTTCTTTTACAAATATGTGCTTTTGAAGAAAATTTTAGTGATAAGATTATGTTTTAGAAATTGTAAAAACAGCTGACTAACACATGAATGATAAAAAGTTAGAGAAAAAGTTGCATGACTTGTTAAAATCCCAAACAATTTGATCAGTTAAAAAGTAACTGAATAAATATTGCTAATAACCAAAATGACAGACTACCATCTGAGGTCTCATTCCAGGACTGGAATCTTATACTGATGAACTTATTCAAGGAGAACAAGTTTCAGTAGAAAGATATTCATGCAATTCACACAGTTATTCTTAACAAACAAATCTACTGGAAAACAAGTTCCAGGTTGTTTAAAAAATAGATTTCTGGCAATAATAAAGAAACCAGACTTCAAGTGTGTAAGAATCTTAAACACTATCTGATTAAGTCAGATGAATTTTTAAAAAGAGCTGTAAGTTAAAGAGATAACATCATATTTATGAATTAAAATGGCAAAGCATGTTCAGTCTAAACCATGTAAACAGATATTTAGTAAATTAAAAATGTTATTATCCATATGTTTAAATTTGTGAATATGCAACATTTGCAAAAGAAAGAATAGGCAATTTTTCTTAAAAATAACAATTTCCATACCTGGATCAAAGAAAAAAGAAAAAAAGAAAAAGTGATTTTGTGTAATTCAAACAGAATATTTTGGTTTTAGAGAAAGGGTCTGGTTGTTTTTAATAAATTGCCAAAGAAATAGTTAAGTAATAATTTTATTGTGGATTAATACTAATTAAAAGATACTATGTAAAGCCTATAATCATGAGAAAAATGTAGTTCACAGTGAGAAGTAAATATATTCCCTTGAATGTTCTTCTTCAGAATATTCTGATATTCCTCTTTTGCACAATCAATGCTTAAAACTGATGAAAAATAATTAATTCTGTAACTACTTTATAATCTACACATAGTCTGTCATACTTTTTCTGTTCGGGCTTCTAATGCAGCCAAGTTTCAAACTGCCAAAGAATTAGACAAATGTTCAAAACCATCTTAGAGTGCATGACAATGATAGTGGCTTGAAAAACCTTGCACAGAATAGATGTGTACTATTGTGACCGGGGATGCATACTATATCAAAAGAATAATTTATTCCTTTATTTATTAAATGGAACTCATAATCATTCAAAATAATGAGCAAATTTGAAATTTGTGTTCATGAGTTAAATTTCTGTCTACTATTATCTTGATAATGACGTGTTTCATAGAAGAAATGTTATCCTTGAAATTATTTTTTGTAGATAAGTATTATCCTATTATAAAAGGGATTATTAACTTATGGCTAAATTTATAGATTCTTGAAAAAAAATTACATTTCATCAAGGAAGTAGAGCTAACAAGTTAACTGTTAGACTTCATAGTAGTCAAAATTACATATGCAGCAGGTTATATATGTTATCTTCTGGTTGTAATTATTTTTGTGGATGGGAGTTAGGTATTTTAAATAATTTCTTTGGTGATATTTATAATTTACTTTTTTGGTTTTTCAAACAAAGAATCAAAATAAGTGTCAAACACAATGACATAAAAGAATCAAAATAAGTGTCAAACACAATGACATAAAAGAATCAAAATAAGTGTCAAACACAATGACATAAGTGTCAAACACAATGACATTTCAATTTTTTTTTTCATTTTATTTATGTAAAATTTAAATGATCTGATGAATGTAAAATACATATGTATGATTCATCATGTAATTATTTATATATTTAGAAGTGATTTTTACATTGTGATATTCCTGAAAACGTAATTACGAGTATGTTCTAATGTGAATAAAGTTCAAACTCATGACAATGCGGTTTATTTCTCACACTCATCACAAAATACATTTCACTACACACTTCATATAAAATCTTGGTCTTTCCATGTTAAAAATATACTAAAAATTGTTAATAAAAAATTATTTAAATGATTTATGTATGCCTTCAAAATATGAAGAAACTTCACTCATCTGATACATCTCTTCACATCACACTAATCATTTCACACAATATAAACATGTCGCTTACTTCAGATATTCATGTTTGCTGATATTTATATTAAAGAATTAAACATAATAAATACCTAATAAATATTAATAGCTCTGCTTATGTTTTTGTGATCATATTACATAAAATATACTTAATATAAAAAAAATACGTAACTCAATAAAATACATTCAAAATTGTTAACATTTTCCAAGAAAATGTTATTGGCAAAAAGAAAGAAGGTTATTGCTTCTAAAAAAGCATAAAAATTTCACATTTTCATGTTACATTGGTAATACATTATCTAACAAAATACAGTAACCCAAGTGTATATAAATTAAACTGCAGTGACTGCACTTAACAATATATTAGGCTAACTGTGTAGCTATGAAGTCACAGATCCAAAAAATACATAAAAGCATTATACATATCAGAATCATTCTTTCCAAGACATTTGTAGTTTTCTTCATTTCTTTGCAGACAGTTTGCAAAAGAGGACACAAATGCATTCATTAGTCAGTACATGCAAATTGAATGCTTAGCTCGTGAAAAAGTATAGTACTATTTAAAATTATAAACTGAACTAAATTTAGTAATTATAACTTTTCAGTTCCTTGTGGCCATCTTAGTAACTGATATTGCTACTGTCATTCATATGTTATTTTTGACAATATTTTTTTCAGTTGAAAAGTCATATTTAGAATTAATTAGAAAATATATTATATAAGGATATACTTGTAATATTATGTCTGTTCTCAGTGATGATTTGTGATTTGCATGTATGAGATTGTTGACAACTACTCAGTATTATAGAGCAGCAAGGAATGTAGCAATATATAGTTGGCATTTGCCAGCCATAACATAGATTAAGATCAGAGTTGTTAATTAAAGATAACTAATTGATTTAAAAAAACTATTTCCTTTTGTGATACATTGAACTGATTAGGACTTATGAAAACAGTTTTAGAGTTATAATGACAGTCTGCAAAATCATAAAATCTCTTCTTTTTTATAACCGATAACATTTTACTGAAAAAAGAATAACATTACTTTTCTCCATCAAGTGGAATGTCATCTATGTTCCTGGCAGACCTGATAGCACTAGTTTTCTGGTAGAAAAAATAAATCATTTTATTTTAGATGATAAATACTTTTGTTTATTTTGTTTAATGTATTAGGAAACTAGGAGATATTGGCCAAAATTAAGACACTGATTAAGGACATCAAAATAAATAAAAAAAATTAGATGTGGCCAATGCCCTGTCTCACTTCATTTTCCTAAGAATGTGTTATTCGTAATGTGTTAATTTTTCATAAGAATGTGTTTAGATATTTTAATAAAATTTATTATACATGTATTCATGAAAATCATATAGATTTAAAGTTTTATCTTTTGAAAATTCTAAAATTACTGTAATTTAAATTTTTTTCATCATTAATAGCTTCATAAATATTAGTTTTAATGAATTGTGTTTTTAGATAAAATGTTAATGCTTTTATTATGAACAGATTGACACCTAATTTTTTCAAATTAGGTAAACTGAGATATGGTTGAAATTGTCATATGGATCAGCAAAATTATGTAACCTGACAGTTTTGTGCCTTCTTTCATTTCCTTCACTTATTGTATTAATATAATCTCTATCATTAGTAGTAATAGAATGATTTATTATTTATATCTATATTATGATCCATTGGGTTTGTCGAATGGTGAAATCATCACCCCAAATCAGCATTTAACAGCAAACTTTCAAAGTCTTTGGTTCTGAGATTCATGTTCTAGTTTTGTTACTTTAGTACAGATTTGAATACTAGGCAATAGATGCCAATGAAATATGATGGTTAGGGTTCAGAAATGATAAGCTTCAATCTGGTCAAGACTCAAGCTCATCATTTCTGGTCAAGACCCGTTACTTATTCCTAATAATAAAATTATTAGAAATGAGCCATTTCTAATAAACTGAGAATGATGGAAAGTTTTGTAATCTACATACAAATATAGATTTACAAATTGGTAATCTATGCAAAAAATAATGCAGAGAAAGGTGCACTTAGTGAAACATTAAACAAATTTAATTTTTTATATCAGTGCAGTTCATTTTTTACAATCTGCAATGATTTTGTTTGTTATTGTTTAGTTCTGATGTGCAGTAAATACTGCACTAATTAAAATCAAATCTTTTATTAGATACTATTGTCAGTAAGCACTTATTTATCACCATTCTCACTAGAAAAATATTAATATATTTTAAGATATAGCTGTTAGGCTGTTGATTTAAGACAACAATTTCTGTTAGATGCTATTTTTTGTTTGTTCTGAGTCATTTGACTGGTTTGATGCAGCTCTCCAAGATTCCCTATCTAGTGCCAGTTGTTTCATTTCTGTATATCCTCTAACATTCTACATCCCTACCAATTTGTTTTACATATTCCAAATGTTGCCTGCCTGCAACAATTTTTTCCTTCTACTTGTCACTCCAAATGCTTATTTTTTTATTAATTTGCCGCAACACCTCTTCATTTGTCACTTTATTCATCCATATTTTTTTTAACATTCTCCTACAGCACCACTTTCAAAAGCTTCTAATCTTCTCTTCTCAGGCACTTCAATCTTCCAAGTTTCACTTCCATATAAAGCTATGCTCCAAACATATACTTTCAAAAATGTTTTCCTGACTTTTAAACTAATTTTTGATGTAAACAAATAGTATTTCTGACTGAAGGCTCATTTCACCTGTATGATTTGGCATTTTATATCACTCCTGCTTTGCCCATCTTTAGTAATTCTACTTCCCAAATAACAAAATTCTTCTACCTCTGTAATCTTTTCTCTTCCTATCTTTGGATTCAATGGTCCATCTTCATTATTTCTACTACATTTCATTAATTTCATTTTGTTCTTGTTTATTTTCATGTGGTAGTTCTGTATAGGTCTTCATCCATGCCGTTCATTGTTTTTTCTAAATCTTTTTGACTCTCAGCTAGAATTACTATATCATCAGCAAATTGTAGCATCTTTATCTTTTCACCTTGTCCTGTTACTCCGGATCTAAATTATTTTTTAACATCATTAATTGCTAGTTCTATGTAAAGATTAAAAAGTAACAGGGGTAGGGAATATCCTTGTCGGACTCTATTTTTATTACAGCTTCTTTCTTATGTTCTTCAATTATTACTATTGCTGTTTGGTTCCTGTAAATGTTAGCAATTTTTCTTCTATCTCTGTAGTTGAACCCTAATTTTTTTAAAATGCTGAACATTTTATACGTTATCGAATGCCTTTCCTGTCTATAAATGCCAAGTATGTTGGTTTGTTTTTCTTTAATCTTTCTTCTATTATTAATCTGAGTGCTAAAATTGCTTCCCTTGTCCCTATACTTTTCCTGAAACCAAATTGGTCTTTTCTTTACACTTCTTCCACTCTTATCTGAATTCTTCTGTACAGAATTCTAATTAAGATTTTTGATGCATGACTAGTTAAGCTAATTGTTCTCTATTCTTCACAATTTTCTGTTCCTGCTTCCTTTGGTATCATGAAAATAACACTCTTTTTAAAGTCTGATGGAACTTTCCCTTACTCGTAAATATTACACACCAGTTTGAATAATCTATTTATCGCTTCATCACCAGACTGTGCTGTAATTCTGCAGGAATATCATCTATTCCAGGATCCTTTCTGCTATTCAGATCTTTTAATGCTCTCCTAAATTCAGATCTCAGTATTGTTTCTCCCCTTTCATCTTCTACTTTCTCTATAACACCATTTTCTAATTCATATTCACTGCGTAACACATTACTAGATTTTAATTTATGTATTAAAGAATTTTTCTAAACTTTCTTGTTTGCTCCCTCTGTTTTACCAATGATCAGTTCTCTTTTCCCTTCTGAACACTTTTCTTTTGTTCCACCTAAGTTCGCTTCTGCTGATTTAAGAATTTCTTTTTTAACATTCTCCTGTTCTTCTTCTACATTTTCTACCTTATCTTTTTACTCAGATCTCTTGCAATGTCCTCCTTAAAAATCTTCTTCACCTCCTCTTCATCAAGCTTCTCTAAATTCTACCAATTCATCAGACACCTTTTCTTCAGGTTTTGAAACTCGAATCTACATTTCATTATCACTAAATTATGGTCGCTATCAATGTTTCCTCCAGGGTAAGTTTTGCAGTTGACGAGTTGATTTCTAAATCTTTGCTTAACCATGATATAATCTACCTGATACCTTGCAGTATCACCTGGCTTTTTCCATGGGCATATTCTTCTATTATGTTTTTTAAACTGGGTGTTGGCAATTACAAAATTATACTTCATGCCAAACTCAATAAGTCGGCTCCCTCTTACACTTCCTTCCTTGCCTTTTCCAATCTCCAGCTATTATTAAATTTGCATCAGCTTTTATGTGTTTAATTGCTTTGTAAATTTCTTCATACGCACTATACCTCGTTATCATCATCATGGGCACTTGTTGGCATATAGACATTAACAATCATTGTCGGCTTAGGTTTTGATTTTATCCTTATTACAATGATTCTTTCGCTATGCATTTTGAAATACTCTACTCTCCTCCCTATCTTCTTGTTCATTGCAAAACCTATTCCTGCCTGTCCTTTATTTTTAGCTGTGTTTATTCTAAAATCACCTAACCAAAAGTTGTTTTCTTCTTTCTGCTGATCCTTGGTGATTCCTACTACATCTAAATTTAATCTATCCATTTCCCTCTTTAAATTTTCTAACCTAACAATCTTTTTTGGACTTCTAACATTCCACGCTCCAACTTGTTATTTGAATGTTATTTTTTAATTTTCTGGTGACCCCTTCCTTAGTAGTCCCCATCCAGAGATTTGAATGGGGTACTAGTTTACCACCAAAATATTTTATGAAGGAAGGCGCCTCCATCTTTGTTACATGAAAATGCAGAGTTACATTTTCTTGGAAAAAAAGCAGCTGTAGTTTTCTATTGCTTTCAGCTGTGCACTATTCAGAAAATTGAGTGATGTTGATGTGGGTGTTTAAATCCTCCTGATTTACGCGCTTCAACTACTGAAAGAGCTGCTGTCCTCTTTCAGGAATCATTCTTTTTATCTGGCTCTCAACAGAAACCGCTCTGTTATGGTTGCACCTTCAGTCCAGCTACTTTGTGTCACTGAGCACTCAAGCACCCTCACCATCGGCGAGGTCTCATGATTCACAGAGGGAGGGATACTATGTAAACAGATTACTGTATAATATACTGTATACTTTTTACTATTAGTAAAAATTTAGAAGAAAATACCTCAACACCTCAGTAGTGACCCCATCAGGCCCTGGACTCTTGTGTAGCCCCAATCTGGACATAGCGTACTCAAGCTCTTCTCCAGTAAACTAAGGCATCTCATTCTCAACCAGTTATCAGAAACGCCAGTCTCCACCTAGTAGGAAGAGTTCCTGAAGAGTTTGCATCAATTGGATCCTCAGCAATCTGGGCAATATCCGGCCAAATCTGCCCGTCACTACCCGATGTGCGTTTCCGAGTGGGTAATTGCCCAGTTCAACACATAATTCTTGCCATTTCATTTCATTTGATAGCTTTCTTAAGGTCTTTCCTGGTTTGTTTTAATTGTGTTGCCATAGTTTTCAATAGCAGCGGATCATACCGTCTTCTTCCATGCGTGTACGTCCTCCAAAGGCTGATACATTTCTTCCTTATCTTTTTTATAGTTACGTTTCATCAATGGACTCTCCGCTGTTTTGCCCGGTTGTTTTGCTTTCCAAGGGTCTCCCGGCAGTTCTTCACTACGGCGTCATGCGCCACTCCGGGTCCTTCGCATCCGGGTCTGACATTTTCTTCTGAAAGGTCTCCGGGACAAAAGATACCTGACAAGTTCTCATCTGCCAGGGTCTAGTCCACTCAGTCCCCTCGAGTTCGACCCGCCTGGGCAAAACCCTGGTGAGGACGCCCAGCGACCATCTCTATGCAACGATGATCGCTGAACGTTTCACCCTCAATAATCCGCCATTCCATCGTCTCCATGTAGCTTTTCTTGAGAAAAGACAAGTCTACGGTAGAACTTCGGTCCTCCCTATGGAACGTGCGCGCACCAAACTTGTTAACGCACGCCATCCAACAGAGGCCACCACCTCTGAAAGCTGCCTTCCTTTCTCATTGAAAACTCGCTGCCAAGCTCTTAACTTTTTGCATTAAAGTCACCGCCGATGATGCTCTTACGAACCTCCGAGCCGCCATCACGCAGGGAAACGGTCTGATGGCTGAAATAACTTGAGAGCACTTGAAATTCATTTTGTGTATTCTTACGCTTCTGCATCTGAAACACGGCAGAGGACCACCATAAATTGTTAAATGCCCTGGATATGTCCAGATAAATCCCTAATACATATTTACATGGACTAGAAGAAGCTATATCCATCACCTTTAGTATGGCATCCTCAGTGCTCTTGCCTGGTCGGAAACCATACTGGTTGTCCATTAGCAAATCAGTTGCCAATCTAATATTAATACGCAAATATAGGACCTTCTTAAAAACCTTGCCCGTCACAGGCAAGAGCGTTAGTGAACGGTAAGAAGAACTAACAGTAGGATCTTTGTCGCCATCTTTGAAGAACAACACCAAGTCTCCACGCTTCCAACTCGCCGGAAAGTGGTCGGCGAAGAGTAGCCTATTATATATTCTAGTTACAGGACCAAGGACTACTGGAAGCGCTCGGACGAGAAGCTCTACTGTGATACAATCATAACCGGGCGCCTTGTGTCGTGCCATACTACAGATAACCTGGCGCACCTCCGCCTCAGTGATCTCAGAAGATTGTAATTCAGTCTCGAAATTCGCAACTTTCCGCCTGACACGACGCTGGTATGAAACCTCACCCACCATAGTGTCAACCGGGAGCAAATAATTCAGCAAAATATTAAGGACACGGTTCTTATCAATTACCACACCCTCGCGGGTTGACAAAGCTGATAAGAGGACATCTTTCCTGCGTTTATGTCCAAGGGCTCTATAAACAACGTCCCAAGGGTCTCTATTCCCTTGCTCCTGAACGAAGGAGCGCCAGAAATTACCTTGGAGAATCTAATCCTACGAAAGTACCTAGCCCTCCTTCTGCGGTAATCCGTAGTTAGGGTTGCACGCCGATCGGGATCACCCTCTCGTTGCGCAGACCTTCTAGGTCCATTCACAGACTGCTTTATTGCTGTCACATTCCGAGACCACTAACCAGATTTACGTTCCCGATCAGTGCCTCTAGGAATGGCGGTTTCAGCCGCCGCCACCACAGCAGATCGCTATCACCAACGCCATGATCAGTGATCACACTGTGCCACAAAAGTGACTTCGCATTAACATCGGCACCGATAAGGATTGGCCCATTACCCACAATACAAAGGATCATACCCAATCTCCTTAGGTGTTCCTCAGTGCGATCCTGTATTGGAAATATGAACTAACAACTGTAAGGTTCTGCCCGTGAATGTCAAGTCTGACCAGAACATGATGCGTGTAACCTGCCGTTTAAAGACACTATCAAGCGACTTTCTGCACCAAATATCAGACATACAGGTATGCCCTACACAAAAGTTTTTCCAGCTGTGAAAGTCTGGCACCTCTAATTATATATTGGTGCTGCAGAAGAACAACATCGAGGTTCCGTCTCTCTACAACATCACCTAACTCAAGCTGGACTACATAAGCACCCTGGAAATTTAGTTGACCGAACATAACCATCTAAGAAATTAAATTACAGTGCAACGGCCCTTACGTAACAGCCACACTCCTTATTAACTACTGGAATTAAGCCCTGTGACCATACCTGCAGCACTTGAAACATCTTTGGACATCCACGTACTTTTCAAACTCGGCAGGACCCTTTATCGATAAATAGTCTGCCTGCAGACATAAATTTTTGAATGAGACCAGAACTTACCTCAAAGATTCCGTGATATTTCTGGGGATCATGCCTACTCGTTTTAAAGACCAACCTGCAGTCCCGCCGGAAGGCGGCTTCATCCAAATCAGTGTTCTGCTCCCTAATGAGGGACAAGACACCCTCATCGGTAAGACTAAGGTCAATATCAGACTATAATGCGGGGCCTTTGCATTCTCTTCGGGTCAAATTTTACAACTGCCGTGGAATCTCTAATTGCCTGAATGGTCTCTGTATCATCCGCTATCACAACTAATCCCTTGTCGGTCTCTTTGATTTTTCTGATTTCAAGACCTTTCCGGTTACTTCGTAGGCAACCTAGAGGTCATTGTTCAGCTGACTGCTGGACACAGTCGGGCCCTCCACCCTGCTGACAAAGCAATCTCAGGTTTTTTTGGATTGGCTGGTTTCACCTTCGTCCCTAAGCACCTCAGCATACCTACGGGGCTGCATTGGGGTTGAGGCCGGTTTATGGACTGCAGTTACTTCCTTAGGTTTAGAGGCAAGACCCTCGTCTTGCCTGAAGGGTTTCAAAACCCTCGATGAGAACTGTGAAAGCCGCTCGGGAGAATTAGAGATAAGGCAATAATCTCCTCTTGGTAGCTGTACTAGTACACTAGGGGTTTCTAGATAGGAAGATAAGCATCTAGTTCCACCAAAACATAATGGGCCAACAGGGTATAGCTGTCAGGCCTGCCTCTGGCTTACGAAAACTCTTCAATGAGTGGATTCATACCCTCCCGGGTGGTCACCCCTATATCTACTTCTGAACCATTATTGTCCGAACCAGTGTTCGGACAATAGGAGGTCGAAGGAAAAAGCTCCGGCCTCCGCCTCCGGCTAGGCTTCTTACCTACCTCCCTAACATAGGTCATGGTCGGAGATTCCCTGAGTTAACAGTATACGAACAAAATGCTCGCTGTATTCCTCCTGTTTAGAGATTTTGTGCACACGCCCACAAGCGTGACGACTACCCGCAGCGAGCCACGGGGAGCTGGAAACCTTCTGTATTCTCCTGTCACTCTTTGCACCTCTTCGCCGCTGCTGGATCAAATCCGTGAAATCAAAGATCAACACACAGTTACAGATTACGGCCCCCGTTCTAAAAGAGCGCGAGCAGAACTAAGGGTAAAGGCCCCTTTGATCGTAACAGGGATATTGCTACCAGGAGTCGTTAGCACTCTTTTCGCCGCGATGAGACGGGTGCTCGAACAAATCGTGCGCCAAAACACTGAATCCGCGTGAAATGAAAATGAATCGTCTAAATAATAAGGGCGCAAAACCGTTGCAGCAGTTCTGACAGCAAGAGTTTGAAACTGGGTAAGGTACACACTCGAGCGCTAGCTCAAAAATAGCACTGAAACAGACTATACAACGCAAATCTCTGTTCGTGAAAAGAGACCAGAGGTTATTATTTATTGTCCACTGTATTGTGTTAGCGTACTCGATGCAATCTAGACTAATATACTTGAATTTGATATCATTTACAGAAATTTTTAGGTTGGCTTCCTAGTCCATGGATCGTGGTTTAATTTTTTATTAGACTGGTTTCATTTTTTATTCATTCTGAAGCAGATAATTAGTAACTTATTTCAAGTGCCTAAGGTAATTTCTTTGAATTTTATTTTTCAAAGTAGCTTGAAAAAATATAAGCTATAAAGAAGGGCTGAGAGTATGTTAAAATGATAAACTATGGATATAGCGATTACCATTCTAATACAAATAGAACCAAATAGAGAATTGCATGGAACCAGTTAAGTGATTGATAGCAAGAAAATATTTTTTTTCGATTTATACTTGGTCATTTACTAACTCATGTTCATTGTAAATATAATCCATTTTGAAAAAATTCATTTTCAAAAAAAAATTTGAAAATGCTTATTTGGTTATACATTATGTACGTTTAGTTCAACAAAATTAATAAAATTTGGAAGATAAATTTTGAATAAAAAATTAATATTTGATTCTTATCACTATTTAATCAAAAATATGAAAAAATTATTAATTATAATTAAAAATTATTATATTAAAAAATATCAAAATTATGAAAATAGTTTTTTCTATCAAAAAAATAAGGTGTTTGACATTATGTTAATGGAATTAAACAGAATGGTAATTCGGCCAAAAAAAGGATAAAAATTATACAGTTAAAAGCGGAAAAAGATATAACTGTTTATCTTAATCCAATAGGTTTACCTGCATTGTTCATTAGCGGATAACGGGGAGAATCAAGGTTTGTCATTCAGTGTGGATACTTTTACATGTTACGTGGATAGGAAAGTTATTATTTTAAAAATCGTTCCCCAGTTTAAGAATAATTATTTTATTTCTGTAGGAAAAACAATATTTGTCATAAAAAAAAACAAATAGAAAATTATGTTTATTTATTATTAAGCAATGTTTAATTTTTATTGTTTTTAATAATGCTTATTTGTTATTGTTATAAAAAAAATCTTTAAAACCTCAACGAAAAAAAAATTAACGGAAAAACAGAATTACTAATTTTGACAGTTTCGATAAATGTTTATTCAGGCGTATTGTTTACGATTTATATTTGAAAGAAAAAGTGTTAAACATGTTTATAATAAACTGAAAATGAATTAAGTTTTCAGGGTGGTGTATGGAGCGCCAGGAATATTTTGAAATCTTTAGGATTTCGTTGGAGAAAAACAAAAAATATAAATATTCTCATAGAAAATAAAGAAATATGTGAACAAAGAATACCTTATTTAAAATGTATTAAACGTTACAGAGAAGAAAAAGTCCCAATGCTCCTTTTATAGGTGAAACGTACATTTGATGTTCAGATACTTTAAACAAAAGGAGGTCGGACAATTCTGATTAGGGCATGCGTCTTCCTATAACAAAAGGAAACCGAGCGATAATCGTGCACAGTGGCGGCAAAATGGGATTCGTAAACAACGGTCTGGTGATATGGAAAAGTAGCACGTCAACTGGGAATTATCACAACATTATGAACTCCGAAAGTTTCATGAAATGTGGTGGAAAACAATCTCGTCCAAATCTACCCCCGCGATAAATTGTTGTGCTGGATAATGCGCGTACCATAATAATCAATACGAAAAAGGCACCAACCAGAAAATCTAAGAAATCGGAAATGGTATCTTGGTTATAGGAGAAGCAGATACCGTAATACAGTTTTATCTGAAAATGCTTAGACCGGAACATTGCAAACTAGTTAAGCTGCCAAACCAAGATATAAGACGTAAATCTTGGATCCCTTTCTGGAAGTTCACGTTCACATAGCCATTCGTCTGCTGCCATACCACCTGGATCTAAACTCAATCGAAATGTTAAGGGCAAATGTAAAAGGATATGTGGCCCAAAAAAGTTTCATTAAAGTTAAATTCCGCGATTACGCTACGCGAAGAAAATTTCTAATATAATAGAGAAAGGCTGGTCCAGACCGACCAGATGAATATTTGAAGAAAGAACATTTACTTGACGATGCTGAAGAAGAATTTATCAATTTACAAGAAAGTAGTGATGAAGACAGTGATTATTCATCTACAAGCGAAGATGATTTCGTGGACAAAGATTTACCAACACCTTTAGAGCAACAGATCCTCCGTTACAGTAAGTTAAATAAATATTTTTACGCTATTATCATTTATCTGTAGTTTAACTAAAGTGAAATAAAAACAGGACAAAAATAAAATACATTAAATAAAGAGGTGGCGTTAATAAATTTATATCGTGTATTATAACGTGTAAAACATTAAAAATAAAAAGAAATGAATATGAGCAAGTGACGCATGTTTTTTTGCATGACTAGTGCAGTAGACACAACAGTTGTTGAAGGGCAAAATTTCAGCTCACGTTTTGTAGAGCGGATCTCTCTTTCTTTTCTGTTTAGCCTCTGAAACCACCGGAAGGTATTACTTCAGAGGATGATATGTATGAATGTAAATGAAGTGTAGTCTTGTACAGACTCAGGTCGACCATTCCTGAGATGTATGGTTAATTGAAATCGAACCACCAAACTACACCGGTATCCATGATCTAGTGTAGATCGGATCTAAAAATTCTATATATATATATATATATATATATATATGACTAATCGCAGTAACGATTTCCAAATTCTGTGGAAATCCGCTAAAAATTTACTCGCCAATATTATGATCTGACTTAATCAGATAAATAATTCTCACAATTACCTTTATTAAACTTATGTTATATTTTGAAATTTTTTATAAAAAAAATTGGTTCTTTTCGTTTTTCTTGTAAAGTAATGGTAAAAGCAGGAAATGTTTAATTTTGTGGTTATTAAGTGAAAAAAGTTTTTTTCATGAATCTATTCTTCGAACATATTTATATGTTCGAAAAAACATATATTATTTTTCGTTATTAATGTAATTTGGAATATTACATACTAGAAGAATATTATTATAAATAAAAGGTAAAAAAAGGGTTTATATTTTATAACACCTCATAAATACAAACAAATAACAAGAATAAAAGGAGGAAGGAAAAAATATTAAAAAAATGTTTTTGAAATAATATCATATTAGATGAACAGGAACGAGTCATCATCTCCTCTTTGTTGCATGTGTTGATATTGTGGATTGCAGTGGTAAATCACTGAATAGAACATATTCGTTGTAATTGTACCCCAGAGGTACTGCCGTAAATTCCGACCGGACAGTCCTTGCTTCATGAATGCCTTCCGTCTGAATTATGTCCCCTTGCATTCCAGTTTATATAGTCCTTCCTTTACTTAGCCAGATTGTTATTATAATTTGTACTGATTATCGATTCAAAGAATGAGGCAATGATGAAATAATACACCTGTGATCGTAACGCATAAACCGAAAACAAATGTTAACTTTGTTATTCATTGTTTAATTAATAAAAAAATATATAAATTTCATAACTAAGAGGAAATTTCAAAAAGTAATGTGCAACAAATACTTAACTAATAAACACACTTACATTTTAAGGTTTAAACAATTTTAAATTAGAGTTCTTGATTTATATAAGAGTAGAGATAAATCATCATTTTTATTTAAAACACTATCCGTGGTTTAATGATTTTATAGTAGATTTAAAAACCTGAAGACAAGGTGTCAGATGAATCAGTGGAATTTAGAGAATCTTGAGGAAAAGGAGATAAAGAAGATTTTTGAGGAGGGCATCACAAGAAGTCTGAGTAAAAAGGGTAAGGTAGGAAATAAGAGAATGTTAATAAGGAAATTCTTAAATCAGCAGATGTGAACTTAGATTGAACAAAGAGAACTGGTAAAAACCTTGGATATTAGAGGATGTATTGCAGCTGATGGATGAACGTAGAAAGTATAAGAATGCTAATGATGAAGAAGATAAAAGGAACTAACGACAATTAAGAAATACTACAAGCAGGAAGTGCAAATTAGCGAGCGTAGCTTTATATGGAAGTGAAACTTGGACGATCGGTGTACCTGACAAGAAAAGATGTTAAAGAAGAAGAGAGTTAAAAATCAGATGGATGGATAAAGTGACAAATGAAGCGGTGTTGCGGAATTTGATGAAGAAAGAAGCATTTGGAAAAGTATAGTTAAAAGAAGAGACAGCCTGATAAGCCACATATTAAGGCATCCTGGAATAGTCGATTTGATATTGGAGGGATAGGTAGTAGATGGGAAAATTTGTGCAGTAGGCAACGTTTGGAATATGTAAAACAAATTTTTAGGTACGTAGGATGTAGGGGGTATACCGAAATGAAACGACTGGCACTGGATACGGAATCTTGGAGAGCTGCATCAAACCACCCATATGACTGAAGATAAAAAAAAATAAAATAATAAGCGACATTAAACTAATGAAATTTTAAATAATTTTCTAAGTGATTTTATTACCCAGATCAAATTAATTATATTAATTTTCTTTTCTCTTTCGAATTGATGTGAAAAGTATTATCTTTATAAAATTATTTATTTTTTTATAAAATTTTCAATATTTTGACAAAACTATAATAAACTGAAATATATGATACGTGTAATAAACGAAATTTAAAATACCTTATGAGCAGGTCAGGCTTTAGCTGATATATTCTTAAACAATGGCCTATTTACCGGTGAGAACGATCCTAAGTTCAATATGGATTTTGAAATTATATACAAGCTTTCTGTGTTTCTTCCTGTGTACTTGCTCATTTACCATCTAAACCAGTCTACCTCTTATTACTGTAATCTTCCATTTCATTTTAAACTCCCTTTTACTCACCTACTCCTTTATTTGCTGTACATTCTAATCGCGTGTGTTTGTGGAAGGGGTACATTAACTCATCATAATGCCATGATAGGGATCTGTGTTTCCCCCTAGATATCAACTAAATAATGCAGGTACGCTCCACCGCTATACATGACGATATACTGTCCCATACCGCGCTTGTGTTCTTGCTTGGGCTTATAAAACATCGTTTTTTACTATTGAATTGAGAATACTAAACATATTTTTTTATTAATAATATTATTCTTAATACTAGAGTATTATTAAAAAAATTTAATTATTATATAACGAGTGTATTTGTGCGCGTGCATATTCCTTAAGAAGAATTTTTATTGATTATCATTTTATAACAATACAATTGTGAAAAATTATTGGTTCCAGTGAAAGTTTACTAAATATATTTCACAAAACTTAAATTCGTTCTATTTGATAGTCATTCTTCATATTATCTTAATCATATCAAGGGAAGCCTAAAATCTGTATTTCAGTAAAAAGTTTAGATAGACAATCGGAAAATTGTAGTTTTTTTCAGAATCTTTATTATTAATTTATTTTATAAGCTGGTTTAAATCATTTCCTTTTAATTTATACTATTTCTTCAGATTCAACTAGAAACGTTCAGTTCTTTCAGATTTTTCTGTTATCTTCTAGTTAGGTTCTCCAAATGATGAATTCTTTCATTCTTAATGTAGGCTGATTTCTTTAGCTTAAAATCTTCTCTGACTAATAGAGAATAGAATTTCTCATACGCCAACTCCTTTTATAGGTAGATGAAAAAAAATTACAAATATCTTGATTGATTTATGTAAAATTAAAATTCCGTAAACCTTTTTTAATGAAAATTAAGAAAAAAATATATTTTCAATATTAATTAAAAAAATTTTATCATTAATTTTTAAAACTTTTTAGAAAGAGATCAGTTATTCTTTTAAAGAAAGAGCGAACACCTTTTTCCTTCGTTGTTTAATGGAGTTGAAAAGCAGTCAGCGCTTTGGAAAAGTAAATGAAATAAAATTTCAGAGAATACAATTCCTTGTACAAACTGTTGCTGGAATTTAAAAAGATAAAAGTGGTACAGACAAGAAAATTCTAGCAAGACTTTAGGAAGTGTGTATTAAATTTAACACTTTTACTTTTTAACTATAAAGTTCTTTAATTTTTCAGTAAATAAATAAAATTTTTACGTGTTTGTTCTTGTTTACTTTTCGTTGTCCTGTAACTTATCTTTAGAACGAAAAATTGTTCTCAAAAATAAATAAACACAAACACACACACACACACACACACACACACACGCACGCACGCGCACGCACAGAGGGAGGTAGGGGGAGAGAGAGAGACAGAGAGAAAGAGAGAGAATTTGTGTGGAAAGTTAATACTGTGATGCCGTTATTTTATTGATAATTTGTTAACCAACAGAACGTGTCATTTACACTTAAGAATAAAGGAGCGAATACATTATTTTTCTTACACTCTTTTCTAGTATATGGAACTTATAACCGGTAAAACATGTTTTGTTTAATTAAATAATTCAAATAATATAAGGAAACCGGGATTGGTCTAGTGGTAAATTCGTCGTCGTAAATCAGCTGATTTCGAAGTCGAAGTTCTCAGGTTCAAATTCTAATAAAGGTAGTTACTTTTATTCGAATAACCTAGATAGTGAATACCGATGTTCTTTGGTGGTTGGGTTTCAATTAACCACACGACTTCTGTAGTCAACCTGAATTTGTTCAAGACTACAAATTTACAGGTACAGTTATAATACACTGATAATTTACACTGATTAATTTACAGGTATATTACACTGATAAGTCGCTAATGACTTTAATTGTTGATGCCACTAAATAAAAAGTATAATAAGGAAATAATTTTTACCCTCATCAGATAGTAGATTGTTTTGTTTATTATTTTGGTGACATTTTCCATTAAACACGCGCACTAAAAACTTCACCTGCATACATATATATATATATATATATATATATACACGCGCGAGTGAGTGTGTTAGTATTAATAGTAGGTATATAATCAGCCTCACACACGCGCGCGCGCGCGCGCGCGCACACACACATACACACGAATATATTTGGTGAAGTTTTAGATATTATCTGTGTGTGTGTGAGTAGCAGTAGTAGTAGTAACCTAGCAGGTTGGTCTAGTGGTGAACGCGTCTTGCCAAACCAGCTGATTTGGAGGTCGAGAGTTCCAGCGTTCAAGTCCTAGTAAAGTCATTATTTTTACACAGATTTGAATACCAGATCGTGGATACCGGTGTTCTTTGGTGGTTGGGTTTCAATTAACCACACATCTCAGGAATGGTCGAACTAAGACTGTACAATATTACACTTCATTTACACTCATACATATTATCCTCATTCATCCTCTGAAGTATTATCTGAAAGGTAATTACCGGAGGCAAAACAGGAAAAAGAAAGGAGTAATACTAGGGATGTTAGTCATGGCTCACTTTATTTGCCCTTTTGGTCTAGCCAAGGGGATCTGCTCCCTCGACACCCTGTGTTCATTAAACTCTGCTTGTGAGGATAATAATGATAAAAATTAAATCCTGTTCAGTTAATAAAACCTATCTGTGTGTTGTATTTTCTTCAGAGCAACAATTTTGCCAGTGCAGGACCCGAAAGTTTGAGTGATCTGAAGAATGCGGGTTTCAAAACTCTCAGCCTCATCTCAAAAGTTATAGCTAGTGATCCAGTGATTGTGATCCTAGTGATTATAGGTAGTGATCCATTCTTCATACAGTTAAAATGTTTTTTCCCCGGTTCTTAGCGTTACCCGATAAACACCACCAGGAGGTGACCGTACTTCGTTTCTCATTTTTTTAAATTTAACTTTCTAATTTACGTTTTTAGTCAAGTAAATGGAGGTAGATACCAGTTACATCACACATACAGTAACAGTGGCTGTGTTGGTTGAGCTACCGCGGTATTATTCGTCGCACCCCTTAAAAAATTGAAATTAAATGCCCGAAAATGGTTTCTAGATATTTTTCTGAAGAGTATTTGCAAGCCCAAATTTAGTGATCTCGTTTAGTATAGTCGGATATGGGGAAAATTTGCAATCATTGTTCAAAATTTTTTTATCTTCTTCACCCTTTTCAAGGTCGAATTTTAAGAACAAATTAGAAATTGGTATCTAGATATTCACATGAAGATTATTCACGCCAAAAATCAAGTGGATATATCTTCATTTATTACCTAGAGATTAAAAAAATATTCGGATTTCAGTAATATATTTTAACCCAATAAACTCGGAATTTCAAAAAAATCCTTTCTAACCTTACCATAAGAAAAACGTGCAAACAAATTTTCATAAATTTATCATCAGTGGCCTTTTTGCTTGACGTTGATTATGAATCACTCATGACATATTTTTTTACAAGATTATGAATATATATATATATATATATACATACTCGTGCATGTGTGTGTGTGCGCGCGCGTTAATGTGCGTTAATATTTAAACTCCTTTGATATTCAATTTAAACATTATGAGGTCCAGTAACAGAGAAATAATGAATGGATCAATCTGAGATTTAATAAGCGTATAAAAAAGTTTATAATTTAAAATATATTAATTTAATTTATAGACTTTTCAAATGTAAAAAAAATTACACGTACTAAAAAAAAGGCCATAAATCACTTATTTCTATTATTTTAAAGACATATCTTACTGTCTAAAAGAGTTCTGAATAAAATAAATAATTTAAAGCAGGCTTTAATATGGTAAAAAGTATTACTATTGAACTAAATTTGGGCTCTTAATCTTCTGTAATTATTTGTTAACAAATTATCAGAGCTCGAATTTAAGTGTTTTCTTTCGTTAGAGTACATTGATAGTAGTAGAAATAACTCTATGTAATGTAACGTTTCACAGTATGACAACGATTATTTCTATTCTACTAAAATTATATTTTTAAAAAAATACCTATGATAAATAAATAAATAATTTTCAAAATTTGCAGTATTTATAGGAAAAATACAAAATGTAAATTTTATATATTATCCTCAGCTTAAAATATATTACTAGAATAGGGAAAAAATTGTAGTCTTTCAGTAAAAGCCCAAACATTTTAATGTTCCTAATTTTGTTTTTAATGTTTCTAATTAAGTATAATTTTTCTCAGGAGAATGTGCAAAACGTGACAATATTAACGCATAGCTAAACTAGGTGAATGTCTCAGTCAGTTCCATTAGAGTGTTATATTTTAAAAAGAAGTAAGTGCATCCTAATCATGTTTTAATATATATATATAAATTTTTCAAACAAATCGTCCTGCGTGTTAAATTATAATTAATTATTTATAGTTTACAAATCACCACACACCCATACATAAAGTAAGATTGATCTCGCCTTCGAGTCAAGTGTTAAGAACCCTTTATCACTCAATAAGGTCTTTTTGGATTCACCAGATCCATCATCAATTAAAAAGATAGTATAATCAACAAAACATTGTGGCAATTGGTCACTAAGGCTAAGATTAATTAAAAACTGTTAATCAGATGTCAAAACAGATGTCAACATGCTGCTGTTAAAGCCAACCTAAATAGATCAGCGTGTTCAAAATTTAATTGGTGGTTCACTAAATTGAAGTTTTATATTTATAAATGTAATATTTCTCCAAATGTTTTAGCTTGTTTTTAATGTTACAAACTTTTAATATTTTAAGATTATCCACTAAGCTTGTAATTCTACCTCCATTCGAAATTAAATGATCCGCCATATTTGAAAAACATTTCTTATTATTGTTAAATGCCCTCAGACGTTCTGAGAATCTCACTTTGAATGATCTTTCCAATATACATGGCATCACAGTCAGTGCATGTAATAGTATATATGCCGCTTGAAGTTGTCAAAGACATAGGTTGGATCATAACTAAAGAATCTCTTTGAAATGTTATTCACCGGTTTATATACAATGGCATATCTTACTTTACTATAAGCTAGTCTATATGTGTTTTCGTTTATGTAACTGTGTAAAATAAACTTTTTATCGTAAATTTTAGATTGATTCATTGGAACAAGGGTAGTGTCCTTATTTTCAGAATGATTATATTATTATTTCATGAGCCAAGAAATCAGATGCAGTAGAAGGTGTTGGTATCTTGAAGTACACAAAGACCCGAGAAAATCGAATAAATAAAAGCGACAGATTGCGAAGGGGTATTTTTTATTTTAAAATGACACAGATTGTTCTGATTAGTAGTCTTCTTTTCTTCTTTGATGAATAAGACAGCAGTGTCTTGAAACACTTTTTCAATACCTGATATGGTACTTGAAATACATTTCATCCGAATCGATCACTAAACAAACTTTTATCGTATGATGGGAGGGAGAATTATATAAGAAAGTGCATGACAGATACCTCTGCGAAACCGTTAGTTAGTATTTGAATATTATCAGACTGACAATCAAGGGGAAATATGAGGCTTTTTCGATAAGATTATTTGACGGATGCGATATCCGTAAAAAGAGAGTGGTGGGGGAAATCAATATCACTGACAGACATTATAAGGAATGGATGGGTCAATTTGGATCAAATCTGTCTTACCGGGTGGACCAATCTCAACAGAAGAATTTTCATCGGTTTTAACTACTACTTTCTCAAGCAGAATAATCGGGAAATTTGGTGCGATATCGTGAACATTTATTTTAGTACTATTATTTCGTATACACAAGCAAGATATTAAGCGAATACTTGAAACACATAAGGACTGGATAGTTTGCAATTACGATTTGAAAAGTCTTTCGAATAAAAAATTAAAAACGCATCAGTTTAGAAAAAAAAGAAGCTAAAGAAACGTTACGTCATTATAGAAAATTAGCATTTTTTAAAGAAAACTTGCATAATTGTGACTCAATAAGTATGAAGCAGACTCCTCCGTTCATTATTATTTTAGTTAACGTAAAACGTGTGGCTTTGCATCTCGGATACACTTCTTTTATCACTCTGATGGATGAGGAATTCACTACTTACGTTCCTGAATTTTGCCGGTTTAATGCGTGTGGTGCTAACATTCACGTATGCAATTCTGTATCTGAATTTTTCAGAGCTTGTACGAAATAATGGTATTGAACTGATATGGGAAGGACCACAAAACTGCCATGTCACTGATGCTGACGAGTTGAAAAGTTTGTTTCAAGAAACTACGCAATCGCATGACTAATTTCGAGAAACAAGACGCTTATTATTCTGGTTCAAGTGGAGGGGATCATTTTCAAATACTATGAACCATGCAAATTTTATCATTCTCTTGAGTAGCATCACGCAGTTAACAGGTACCCAGAAGGATCCAGTCACGTTCATTAATGTCTTTAATGTTGCCTCATCTTCAATGATTTTTCCAACAAAAGATTGGAAGATCTGCACTGCTCCCATGAGTACACTGCATGGGACATGAAAAGGATATTTACCAAGTATGGAGCTTCTTTGCTATTCTTTTTAAACAATATAATAAAGAATGAGCTGCTTCATGTTTATTTACCTTATAAATAAGTAAATCAGTTTAGCGATGAAGATTAAAAGATGCAAAATTTTATTCCATGAAACTGGTCTATTTCGGGTAGAAATATGATGAAAAGGCGCACAATATTCAGAGATTTCACTCGTTAAAAATAAAATCTCAACGCGCCATGTTATATACCTCATGGGTTATGAGAAGAATGTAAAAACGTTTTATACAATGTAATAAACAGTATTTTTCAGGACTACCTATAAAAGTTTAATACTTAAAACATACCATCATATAATACACAAACAAAAACACATTAAACCGCCATACACAAATGTATGACTATTGTTGGTTTTTGTAATTATATTATTTCTCACTGTTGGATCAAATTGTTCCAAACGCAGTAGTGTAATCTAACAATGGACAACTGGACTAACATTTTAGGAGTCAGTAAATTAAAAAGATTATTATAATATTAAAATTATAGAGACCTTTATCATCTCCATCACTAATACAAAATGAACTATTTTGATATAATTACAATCTACGTCCGATAATGAAATTGGCCTTTATAACGATATTTGAAGATATATTTTATCTTCAAATATCGAATATTTTTATAGTTGAAAAAAGTTAATTAAATGTACTGTTTATTAATTATATTATATTGTAACAGATGAAGAAGCTTCCAGAAAGAAGAAAGAGATGAAATGAAGAAAAAAATAATTTAGAAGAAATGACAAACGGATTCTAGAAAAGGACATACAGAAAAGAGTAAAGGTGCGGACAATGAAAATTTTCGCTTGAGCAATCAAAAGGATCTGTTGGGCACTGCTACTGCAGGTCAGGAGATACAAATACTGCTGGGGACCAGCGGAGTAAGAGTTTTCAAGTTTTTTTAGTTCAGTGGGCAATAAAAGCGATCACAGTGTATTTCGGTATTTATAATTTGTTATTAAATTAATTTTGTATGTAATTTGAATTACTATCCTCTATAAGTTATTTGCTAGTAATAAACTGCATTTATATGAAAATCTTTCGGGTGCTATCTCTCAGTATCCTTGTTGTACTGCGAAAATTCAACAATATTCTATTGTTTTATTATATAATTAAAATTATGAGTATTATATGTATTTTCATTGCTGTTTTTGTTAAATATTTTCTCAGGATTAAAAGGTTTAAATTAATTGCTATTTATTTTTCAATGAATGTACAGTTCATTACTGAATTCAATATGTATGTATGCATATGTGTGAACACATTTTGTCTTAGATTTTGATTTTGATCTCGGATTTAGAACAGATATTGATTTAGAGGATTCCAAAAATACACAAACGGACATAATCGACCATTTGGTTCACCTCGAAATGGCCACTAAAATATTTTGTAATAATCATTATGCGATAACGGTGTAAGCTATTAAGTTGGTTCAAGGGCACCAATCGAAGGTTTACTAAAATGCATAGAATATATAAATATCAATTTTGTAAATTAAGTTTTCCACCCCAAAATGGTGGAAAAACTAACTTTTAATAATTAAAAAAAAATACATATATATGGCGTAAAACCACCAAACTTAGCGTATAACTTTGTGTTAAATGAATTAATATTTAAGAGATTAATAATAATAATAATAATAATAATAATAATAATAATAATAATAATAATAATAATAATAATAATAATAATAATAATAATAATAATAATAATAATAATAATAATAATAAAAATTACAATAACACTAATAAACAAAAAAAAAAAAAAATTAATGTTTCTCTTAATTAAACGAAAATATAGGTAAAATCTGTAAAATTTATAATTTTGCATGGCCATGCCTGTGGTAGAATGATTTCGCCGATACTTTTATTTTATAAATACCACATCCCGCCGAATTAATGCCCAACAGTAATCGGCTAAGATGTTAGTATTCCATTTCCCGTTATAGCGGATTTCCATCTTATAGCGGCAATGTCTTGGAGGAAACATTCACCGTGTTCGTCACTTACTTACATGCCAGGTGCATGTAAAAACTATCATTTGGCATGATTAAATGAATTAAATTCAATCTAATTTAGTTGAACATGACAACTATACATTATTACATTGAATGATGGTAGTGGATACCTGATATAATATTATATAACTGATGATGAATCCATGGATTCATACTATCTTGTTGCGTTTATATGTGATTTTCATTGATAATTATCAAACATTAGAAAAAAATATATATATGTTTTCAATATTATATGAAATATAATAAGTTTTAAAAGATAAAATCAGAAAGATTTTATTTTTGTACTGTTAGCACTGCGGAGAAAAAAACTTCATGTGGCAGTTCGCAAACGATCATCACCATGTTGTCCGTGCGGATGATCAGAACTTGCAACTTTATGTTGCAAGTTCATATTTTCAATATAGAGATAATGCTGATCGTCATCTTGAGCTCTGGTAAAAATCCTACGATTCTTAGGAGCCAGTCGATTCATTGTTTGTGCGGATGTGAACGCTAAGTCACGTTTCTGGAATAGGTGAATCAAATGAGGGCTTTTAGCTCAACATAGTTTGCAGGTGAATAATGTACCTGGTGAGTTGCTGAGTTGCTCACCTAAGCAGGTATGGTGACGGGCGTCTATATTTGTTTGATTGATCGAATACATGGGCAGCCAAAATTTGGGGAATATAGTGTAAAAGGGTTGTAGTGTAAAAGGTGGAGTTTGATTCCCTTCTGAGGCTGAAGTTGCTGAGTGGGTGTCGCATCTTGTCTTATGCCGACGATGTTCTCCTATTTTTCTGTCTTTCCGTTCGTCCCATACCAAAACCACACCGGATCTCCACCGATCCGGGCCTCCGCTATCTCCTGACCGCAAATCCAAAAAAATCCCAAAAATTTCCCCCCCCACCCAAAAGTTTCTTCACCAGGTCAAATCCTTTCGTTTCTAGCCGTTACAAGCCATTTCTACCCTATCCGAACCCTGAAACAATATATCCCACCAAAACGAAATGTGAAAAGCCTAGAAACGGCAAGATTTGTCCTGGCGAAGATCTTTTGGTGGGGGGAAATTTTTGGGGTTTTTTGGATTTCAGGTCACTAGATAGCCGAGGCCCGGATCGGTGGAGATCCGGGATGGTTTTGTTCTGGGACGTACAGGAAGTCGGAAAAATTAGAAAGAGTGATCCCCCTTATATTTGTCTCTGTGAGGACTGAATATATTTCGTGTTTGATACATCGATACGCCGACTCCCCGCATGACAAATTAGCTTGTGTATTCACAATCAGTGGCTTGGAATTCAACCTCCGCGCATTAACCACCCTCGACCAGCAGGAGATCATCGTCAGACAATTTGTTGTCTTCCAGGCGAGTTCAGAACTATTTTAAGGCGTCCAGTCAGAGGGTAGGTAGTTTATTGACTTCTCTTCCTGTAAGGCCAAAGAATATGAAGACGTACAACGTTGGGACAAATGCCGCCAGTCGAACACACAGCTGAAATGTGTAATCATCTGGTGGTAGTGTGCTTCCACTTTCCACTTTCACGATGAGGGTCATAAACGAGAGGAGTATCCTAAGAAGTCGGAGCGCTCAAATTGCGTTAATTGCAGACATCTTCGGAAGGAACATAAGCACTCTGTAAATAGTAAGTATTGAGCGCGTTATAGGCGAGCTCTCGTCATGTATTAGAATTAAAAATATTTTGATGGTTAAAGTTCGGCAATTAATTGCGTACCGGGGTTATATTGCCAGAATGATATTGTCGAGATCGTCATGCGTAAAGATTTTATTTTGGTTCTGTTAGCATGTCTGTTACACTGTGAGAAAGGAACTTCATGGGACAGTTCGCAAACGATCATCACATGTTGTCTTTCCTGATTAAATATATATATATATATATATACTAGCGGACCCGACAGACGTTGTCCTGACGCGGCATAATTCTGTAATAAATGCACACACATAAATATAAGTAACTTAATTAAGTTAAAATTAGCAGGAATGTGTTCTAAATTTCCTTAAAATGACTATTAGTATGATATTATCAGTTTGTGATTGTTGTGCTATTCTAATGGGTTTATTGATTAATTATGTGTAGTATGGTTAATATTTATTTTCACTAAATATTGAGATGTTCGATGAAAATTGAATTAAAAAATCGAAACGTCGTAAAATTAATAATTAGTGTAATTAATAAATTTTCATCCACATTACTACTAATTTTCACTTAACATCATTCAAAAAAGTACCTCCTACATATTTTTTTTTTATTTAATAATTTTGATGTTTCATAACCATGTAAAACAGCTTAATTAATCAATTAATAAACAAATTAAAGCACTTTAAAAAAGCAACGTAGTTAAAATTTTAGTAGAAATGTTTATCATTTTTCTCATTCTTTATTTTAACATCTATTTTACCAAATTTGAGATAATTGTAAATTAAAAATAATTTTAGAAAACTTTTTATAAAATTAATCAGCTAAAACATTATAAATTTAATTTTTTAAATATACTTTAAACTATATCATAAGTAACTTATATTTTAATTTTATAAATGTTATAATTTATTTTACAAACTTAAATTTTTATTTTCAAAGAGTTGTTCAATACTTCATAAGTTGCATAGAATCAAATGAGAACTGACAATTAAAATTTGTAGATTAAGTTGATTGTTATTGAATGCACGTGTATACATCATTAAAATTCATGAAAAATCATTTAAAATACTCACTTCAAAAATACTGCACCTTACAAATTTGCACAATATACATTTTTTAATTAAACTTTAAAACGTTATTATTTCAATAAATAATAATATAATATAATATTCTCAATAAGCACGCAATTCTAGCAGACTCGGCAATGCTTCGCTATTGCTAGTATACACTACATGTAGTATATACTACATTATCGCTATTGCTGAGTATACATACAGATTAAATGATAACAATTGAAAGTTTCATAAAACCTTAAAAAACTGAACATTAGCAATTTAACAAAATTTAACCTTTCACTTTGTAAAAGTCAGAATGTAAATAAATCCAAATGGCAAAACAACAGCACTACCTATCGGATTTAATCCACACCACTCTATAATCACAGTATTCGGTGGAAAATAATTTTTTAACGAAAAGTGTTGTGGCTGCAAAATCATTAAAATTAATACTGAACATTAAGAAACTTACAAAACATTACGGAACCTTATAAAATGTCACCTTTAACTTTATAAAATTCAGAATGTAAATAAATCAAATTGTCAGAACAGCACTACCTATCGGATTAAATTCAAACTATTCTCTAAACACAGTAGTCCGTTAAAAATACGAATTTTAATGTAAGAACAACACTAAGCTACGACGCAAGTAACTGATATTCGAAAAAAAACAAAATAAAAAAAAATTCTAGAATCCGATCGCAGCATCAACTACCGGGTTTGACTGATAAACCAAAAATTAAAAAAAAACTTCTAAAACGCGATCGCAGCTCTGCCTACCGGATCCACACGCTGCCTATCGGACCCAATTGTGAACCTTAACCATCCCAAGATCAACAACACATAAATAAATTAAAAAAACATTTTCACTTCAATACTGTACCTTACAAATTTGCACAATGTATATTTTTTAATTACACTTTAAAACGTTATTTCAATAAATAATAATATAACATAATATTTCTCAATACGCGCATAATTCTAAACGCGATCGCAGTGCTGCCTACTTGTTACTTAATCAGTTGTGATTTTGTTTACATTGGCAACGGCCATACGGGCTCTTTGTGATTGATCGTTGTGTTTGACAGCGGCCATCTTGCATTGATCTGATTGGTTTTCCTTTTTTACATTGCCATCTGATTTATTAGCCTCTTATTTATTAAAATACTGTTTTCTCGCGATTTTTTGTCACACAATTATAACACAAAATTATGAAATATTTTTCTCAATTTGATCGTAGCACCAAACGTCGGGACAAACTAAAATTAAAATAGAATATTATTGAATATTCGATACTGCGATGGTAGCGCAGTCTGCCGGATCCAATGTAAAACATTCCAAAATCCACAACTACTTATAAATAAAAAATTAATTAAAAAAACATTTTCCAGTGGATCAAATTGTCAATCTAAATCATTCTCGAATCCGCTTGAACACACATAAAAAATTTCATTGAAAAACCGGTCCAGCCATTTAGGAGGAGTTCAGTGACATACACACGCACACAAGAAATATATATATATATATATATATATATATATATATATAAAGATTTTATAAATGATTTGTAGAAATAAATTTAAAACTAAATATAGTCACGTAAATACAGAACACATATTTTGTGTTATTAGTAGCACAATCAGTATAATTTTTTGCATCAAAAACAAAAAAATTGCAGTATGTTCTTTTTGAGTATATTAAATTACTGAATCATGAAAACCACATCTTTAATCTTGACTACATAATTTATCTTTTAATAATATAATCCCAGTGGATTCTGTTACTTTTAGGTTCTACAAATTGAAAATTATGTCATTACTGAATAAAACTACATGGAAATCTGTTTGCGAATATAATACATGCAAGACAAAACATTTTGTATTTTACAAATAATGTTACTTGCAGAAATCTTGTATAATATTACGTTAAATTTAATATGTAATTATTCATCAGCAGTACAAATTTTTCCCAGCATTGACGAAACGTGATGAAAAGAAGCTATTTGATAAGTAGCTTATAGGCCGATACCCATTCTTTTTCTCTCAATATTTAAAAGGGTTCATATGACTCATTTTAGCAATCATATCTAAAAACAAATTATGGCAAACCTGCTCAAAGTGTTGGTCAATATAAACATCCATTATAGTTAAACTTAATCACTTCACTCAGTGCCATTTTATTCCAGTACCAAACAAAACATTTCAAATTAAAAAAAACCCATAAAAATGTAATTATAAATAATAAAATTGAAATTAATGTTGAGATTTTCTTGAAAAAAATGTTCACACCCAATTTACAGAAAAAGTAGGGGAAATAATGTAAAATTATAGTGAGTAATTCTTATTAGATATAATTTATCACAAATAGGATTGCATTACTGAAGAAGTTATGATAGGAACTCCAACAGTGTCTGTTGTCTACTAATGCCTAACCATTAGATGATATGACATGAGGAATGAGAAGCGTGGTGGACATGACTTCAAAGTTTTTTGCAAGAACTAGTGGCTTTAACATTGAGTTAAATACTACATCTTTGACCATCTCTCTTAGTTGAGGACCAACAAATATTGTTGTTTTAATTTTTCCTTCACTTACATTCGGATTTCTGTCTACGTACAAAAATCCGGGACTATCCTTCTACATTGCTTTTAGAAAAGTTTTCATTAGCCCTACCTTGATAGTGAGAGGGGGTAAATATATTTTTTTTGGTTCAACTAAGGACTTATGAATAATATTTTTCCCATTTGGAGTTAAGTTTTCTCGTTTCTTCCACTCTTTGGTAATATAATGTCTATCCCTCTATCCCTAGCTTGGCTGTCTCATTCGCAAAGAAAACACATGTACTTAGTATGACCTAACTGCATGCCAAACAAAATAACTATAACTTTCAAATCACCACATTTGTTCTAGCTATGATTTTATAATTTATTTTTTCAAGAACGTCTTTCATCAAATCGCATGTCTCTTTCTAATTAATAACATAAGTGATTGGCATCAAAGAATGTTTGTTACCGTTGTGTAGTAGAATCACTTTTAAACTATACTTGGAGGAATCTATAAAAAGGCGCAGTTCTCAGGTTTATGAATTTGTCCTAAGTTCAACATAAGCTCATAAATATTTGTGCAATAAACCAAATTATTTTCATCAATAAAGTACTGAGAAAGTTATTTTTGTGGGCTTCAAAAGCCCAAAATTTTTATATTTTTTTGAAGTAAATTCCAAACTTGCACTCTTGATCCTAACAGTTCAGCTTGAATTTTTGATACATTTAAATCTTGGTCTTCTTCAGTACTGCCTGATTCTTTATCGCTGCTTTCGAAACATACATTCACAGGTGGCTAAGGAACTAGAATAATTTCACTTAGAGGTACCAGGTCTGACTCTAGATTGCAATGAAGTATATTTTACATTATGTTTAGATTGTTTGGAAATTCCAGACTCACTTGTTAAACAAAAGTAACAATCGGTTTTATGATCCTTAGGTTCACGCCAAACCATAGGTAGACCAAATGGCAAAGCTTTCCGTGTACTTTTCAGCCATCCTGTTAAATATATATAGTACAATTAGTGCATACTATATGAGGAGCCCATGTCTTATCCTGATCATCAGTTTTACACTGAAAGTACAAAGATATGGTTTTTTAATTAAAGGTGTAATGTTTTTTCTATTTGATTTTACGGTAAACTCGCCACATACATAACAAAAGGCATCCGCATCATTTACACAATTTCGAGCAAGTGCAGTAATTAAAACAAGAAACGACCTGAGTTTCTAACAAAAGAAACATGGACAACTACTTCTACCGAAATCACAGGATCTTTAACATCTTAAAATGTTTAATCCATCATCAATAAAAGCATAATTAGGAATTTTTCTTAGATAACGTTATCTATCTGGTACAAAGAATAACTTATGATTATTTTTATTTTAATTATTCGGTAAGTATATTTTGTTTAAATTTATTCATTATTTACAACAGGCATACAAGAAAATACTAAGCCGAGATAGATACAATAATTATTCTGGTACAAACTGTTCTTATTACAATGGATTATATAAATTATTATAATATTTTGAAATTTGTACACATTAATTAGCTGATGTTAAATTGTCTTTAATTCATTTACAGTTACTGTTCTGGTGTTGCCTTTCTGCGAAACTCTTTTGTGCTCATATCAATTTTTCTTAGTCTATTACTTACTCCAGCAAGTAAAGATTATGAATCTTACACCTGGTATTCGAAGAAAAGTATAGACTTACACCTATCGGCAACCTAAAGATATTATTCTTTCAGGAGGTCAGGTGAGAAAGTCATCACTTTTATTTTCATAGCAAGTGAAGTAAACAGTGGTCTGCGTAAGAAAGACTGGATTTAAAGATATTAAATATGTTAACAAGTAGTTTAGTTAATCAAAATAAATGTTATAAAAACATAGTTATCCAACCGATACTTAAACCTTTATGTTGTCTTACAAATAAGGAAAAGTTCAAAGTAAGTTATATATAACAATGCATTTGAACTTTGTTCAGTCTATTTAGGGAATCACTCATAAAAACCGAGTTTTTTTTATAACATTTGTAAACATAACATACATTTTTATAGGCTGCAAAGAATAAGGTAGAAGATATGAAATTTTTCATATAATCTGGATATTAATCTTTTGAAATATATTAAATGTAAGGTAAGTTGAAGCTGAAGGAATATCTTCAAACCACTGAATCTCATCATATATTTTCTAAAAATAGTAATTACACAACGTCAATTTATAGAACTAGTATTTAGATGATTTAATCAACCAGATAAGCTTAAAGCTTTGGTTGAAAATGTGTACGGAATTCTTGTTATCAGGCTAATAGTAGTCATATATGAAATTTAAAAAATATTAGCAGTTTCCGTATATTAACAATGACAGTTATGGATATATCGAAACAAAAAGCTCTCTTTAATAAGCATTACATTTAAAATAATAATAATGTAATTTGACATTAACAATTAGTTGTTAAAAACTAATCGGTAGTGAATTGTAAAAATTATATAAAATTATTTGTTAAGTACTAGAATAAATAAAAATTAATATGTGAATATGATATTAATATAAGATATAAACTATATCTTAAGTACGAAAATAAAATAATTGAATAAAAAGGTAATTCTGCATTGTGTGTTGTAATGAAGTCGGTAGACGGATAATGATACATTCCGTAGTGTTGAATTAACCACACGGGGGCGCGCAGAAAGAGAGAACCCGAAAGTAGCTGGAAAATTTGTTGGAGAAACAAAATAACGTTAGTGACGAGCTTATAAAATATAATTATAATACTGTATTTAAATGAAAACGTATAAATGAATTTAATATTTAATAATATGTAGTGTTTAAAATGATAACATAATAATTTAAATAAATTACTTTAACATGATTAAGCTACACAAAACAATCTTAGAAATTCTGTAGTTAAGATAACATACATTGTAATAGATATTATGAATTTATAAAAATAATTGTTTAATTTTTATAAAGCTTTCATACAAGACAATATTAATAATAAAAATGTTTCATGTTTTATTACTACTAATAAATATATAATAATAAATGTATTAGTAATACTGCAATGTATCAAATTCTGTTTGAAAACACTAACATCTCTGTGAATATTAAATTAATCCAAATTTTAAACATAGGGAAAAGTAACACATTAGTCACTGAAAAGTAATGTTTCATTGTTAAGAAGTTTTAGCCCAAAAATAAACTGCAGAGTGATTTTTTAGTCCTGTTACCCAATTTTATATGTAATTTAAGAAAGAAAAATTTAGGTGGAATAAAAAAAAAATGTATTTGTTACTTACAAAAGAGGTTTAATAAAAAGCTATTACATAATTGTTAAAGAATATGCTCAAAATGCCCACCCCTTGTGGTTATAAACGCACGGACTCTTTTCAGCATATTAGCAGAAACCTTTTTAAGAGTTGCATTGGAAATATTCGTGATTAAGTCTGTAATATTGACTTTAAGTTCATCAATAGTGTGAGGATTGTTTTTGAAGGCCTCGGACTTAATATAGCCCCACAAAAAGTAGTCAGGAGATGTGAGGTCTGGGGACCTTGGAGGCCATACGCCCTTACTTATTATTCGATCATCAAAGAACTCTTGCAAAAAATCCATGGTTTCTCGAAACGTGTGGCATGTAGCGCCGTCTTACTGAAACCAGCAATATCGTTCTTGAGGTTCCAGGAGGGACACAAATTGGCGCACAATATTCCTGTATACTTCACCATTTACTGTCTGTTCGAAGAATATGGGTCCGACTATACGATGACGAGATATCGCACACCACACACCAATTGTTTCAGGATGCAAAGATTTGTCTTGTAAATCGTTAGGATTTTCAACCACCCAAATTCGACAGTTTTGATTGTTCACATAACCATCGAGATGGATCCAAGCTTCATCACTAAAGAACACTGTGTTTAAAAATTCGATTCTGTTATCATCTACGAGAGACCTAAACCAACGGCAATGTTGCAATCGCTTGTTTAAATCTGGAGGCTGAAGCTCTTGGACAATCGTACGCGATACGGATACAATTTCAATTTTTTAGCAGCTTTCTGAACACTCGAATATGACAACCAACTTGCGTGAAAAATTTTCGTAAACTTTTCCGTGGAGAATTGAGCAATCTTGTTTTCACATTCACTAAAACGTCATCTGTCAAGCGAGTTGGTCGATCACTACGTTTTCTGTCGCAAACACTACCTGTCTCTCGAAATCGGTTTGCTTGCCTAGAAATTGACATCTTTTCTGGCGGAGGAACACCAACAAATTTAATTTGAAATGATTCTTTTACACTCGCGTACGATTTTGTAGTAAAATATTGCTCAAGAATGTAAACTCGTTCTTCTATGGTAAAAGACATTCTGTTCGTAACACGACCGGAAACGGCACAAAAGTTTACACAGCTCAAGGAGAATCAACTCATACTGCTGTATGTATACAGGTTGAATAGCACTACCAACTTCAACAAATTTTCCCTTTCTTAGAAAAAAATTACCAGCCATTAACAATTGGGTAAGAGGACTAAAAAATCACCCTGTACCTTAATATATATTATTACATACAGTGAACAGTAACAGAGGCAGTGAATTAATCGTAGGATTGCTGTGTAAACAAAGAATTCGTAACAGCGAATGAGCAACAGTAGTTGCAGTCCATGAAGTAGGTATAAGGATTTTTATAATTTCCAAATTTTTAAAAAGTTTTATATTTATATAAAATTAAAAAAATCCTTACTTTAAAAAAACATTACTTTTCAGTGACTAATGTGTTACTTTTCCCTATGTTTAAAATTTGGATTATTTAATATTCACAGAGATGTTAGTGTTTTCAAACAGAATTTGATACATTGCAATATTACTAATACATTTATTATTATATATTTATTAGTAGTAATAAAACATGATACATTTTTATTATTAATATTGTCTTGTATGAAAGCTTTATAAAAATTAAACAATTTTTTTTTATAAATTCATAATATCCATTACAATGTATGTTATCTTAACTACAGAATTTCTAAGATTGTTTTGTGTAGCTTAATCATGTAAAAGTAATTTATTAAATTATTATGTTATCATTTTAACACTACATATTATTAAATATTAAATTCATTTATACGTTATCATTTAAATACAGTATTATAATTATATTTTATTAGCTCGTCACTAACATTATTTTGTTTCTCCAACGAGTTTTCCAGCTACTTTCGGGTTCTCTCTTTCTTTTACAAAAAGAACAAAATCACAACTGATTAAGTAACAAGTAGGCAGCACTGCGATCGCGTTTAGAATTATGCGCGTATTGAAAAATATTATATTATATTATTATTTATTGAAATAACGTTTTAAAGTGTAATTAAGAAATATACATTGTGCAAATTTGTAAGGTTCAGTATTGAAGTGAAAATGTTTTTTTAATTTATTTATGTGTTGTTGATCTTTGGATGGTTAAGGTTCATAATTGGGTCCGGTAGGCGGTTTGTGGATCCGGTAGGCAGAGCTGCGATCGCGTTTTAGAAGTTTTTTTTTTAATTTTTGGTTTATCAGTCAAACCCAGTAGTTGGTGCTCCGATCGTATCCTAGGATTTTTTTTTAATTTTGTTGCTTTTTCGCATATCAGTTACTTGCGTCGTAGCTTAGTGTTGTTCTTACATTAAAATTCGTATTTTTAACGGACTACTGTGTTTAGAGAATAGTTCGAATTAAATCCGATAGGTTCTGACAATTAAATCTGTTCTGACAATTGGATTTATTTACATTCTGAATTTTATAAAGTTAAAGGTGACATTTTATAAGGTTCCGCAATGTTTTATAAGTTTCTTAATGTTCAGTATTAATTGTAATGATTTTGCAGCCACAACACTTTTCGTTAAAAAATTATTTTCCTCCGAATACTGTGATTATAGAGTGGTGTGAATTAAATCCTATAGGTAGTGCTGTTGTTTTGCCATTTGGATTTATTTACATTCAGACTTTTATAAAGTGAAAGGTTAAATTTAGTTAAATTGCTAATGTTCAGTTTTTTAAGGTTTTATGAAACTTTCAATTGTTATCATTTAATCTGTATGTATACTCAGATCTAGCAATAGCGAAGCATTGCCGAGTCTGCTAGAATTGCGCGCTTATTGAGAATATTATATTATATTATTATTTATTGAAATAATAACGTTTTAAAGTTTAATTAGAAAATGTACATTGTGCAAATTTGTAAGGTGCAGTATTTTTGAAGTGAGTATTTTACATGATTTTTCATAAATTTTAATGATGTATACACGTGCATTCAATAACAATCAACTTAATCTACAAATTTAAATATTCAGTTCTCATTTGATTCTATGCAACTTATGAAGTATTGAACGGCTCTTTGAAAATAAAATTTAAGTTTGTAAAATAAATTATAACATCTATAAAATTAAAATATAAGTTACTTATAATATAGTTTAAAGTATATTTAAAAAATTGAATTTATAATGTTTTAGCTAATTAATTTTAAAAAAGTTTTCTAAAATTATTTTTAATTTACAATTATCTCAAATTTGGTAAAATAGATGTTAAAATAAAGAATGAGAAAAATGATAAAAATTTATACTAAAATTTTAACTACGTTGTTTTTTTACAGTGCTTCCTTTTGTTTATTAATTGATTAATTAAGCTGTTACATGGTTATGAAACATCAACATTTTTAAATAAAATAAAATATGTAGGAGGTACTTTTTTGAATGATGTTAAGTGAAAATTAGTAGTAATGTGGATGAAAATTTATTAATTACACTAATTATTAATTTTACGACGTTTCGATTTTTTAATTCAATTTTCATCGAACATCTCAATATTTAGTGAAAATAAATATTAACCATACTACACATAATTAATCAATAAACCCATTAGAATAGCACAACAATCACAAACTGATAATATCATACTAATAGTCATTTTAAGGAAATTTAGAACACATTCCTGCTAATTTTAACTTAATTAAGTTACTTATATTTATGTGTGTGCATTTATTACAGAATTATGCCGCGTCAGGACAACGTCTGTCGGGTCCGCTAGTATATATATATATTTAATCAGGAAAGACAACATGTGATGATCGTTTGCGAACTGTCCCATGAAGTTCCTTTCTCACAGTGTAACAGACATGCTAACAGAACCAAAATAAAATCTTTCCAACGAAAAAGTCCTGATTCTGCAACAAGGCAACATCCAACCTCTTACGCATGACGATCTCGGCAATAACATTCTGTGCAATATAACCCCGGTACGCAATTAATTGCCGAACTTTAACCATCAAAATATTTTTAATTCTAATACATGACGAGAGCTCGCCTATAACGCGCTCAATACTTACTATTTACAGAGTGCTTATGTTCCTTCCGAAGATGTCTGCAATTAACGCAATTTGAGCGCTCCGACTTCTTAGGATACTCCTCTCGTTTATAACCCTCATCCTGAAATTGTTTTTATGGTGGTTAACAAGACAAATTTACCACAGTTTAGAATATTAAAAATAACCATTTTCTGGTTATTGCTTTTAATCCAGAAATTTATCGACACCATTGCCTTAAAATATTATTTAAGTATAACAAAGGTCCTGAGATGAACCCTAAGGGACTCCGGAATCTATGTGAACTCTGTGATTCAGTTTTTTACCAACTTTTACACAGAAATCTCTGTTAGATAAATAGCTCTAAAACCGTAAGCATAGGTCCATAATAATACTAAATGAGAAAGGACATCGAATGTTTTTGAAAAATCAATAAACAAAATTAAAACACGGTTTCCCATATCCAAATTTCCTTTAATATAATGAAATAAAGCTGAAAAGAGTTTACTTACACCCAGAGCCTTCCTGTATCCCAAACTGACTCCTTCCAAAAAAACCATTCTCTTCAACATATTTATATAATCTTTTTTTATGTACGTATCGTTCAAAAGTTTTATCTAGAACAGAAAAAAATAGAAAAATCGGCCTAAAATTTCACTCATCACGATGAAAATCTGATTTATAAATTGGGCGAACTAAAACAGTTTTTAGAATATCGGGATAAATACATTCTTTAACTGAAGCATTAATAAATTTGCAAATTAAGACTTATTCACAAACTTCAGATCTGAAAATTTTAATAAATCAACAGCATAATCTGTAATAATAATATGTATTTATTCTTCAATACAGTTTTAAAAAAAGTAAAATTACATTACAGTAGATGTCGATGATAAATTTAAATTATTTTTTAAAAATTGCGATAATAAAATATTTTTACTCGACTCCTCAAAAAGGAGTGAAATGTAGGTTTTTTCCACTGTAATAGCTCAACGATTGATCCGATTTAGATGTATGACCCCACATTGGAATCCTTACGATACCGGGAGTTTCATAGGCTATTTAAATATATATATATATATATATATATATATATATTAAAAAAAAAGAATTACTATATACAAAACTTTCACCCACACGCTTTTTAATTGTCCTTTATTAGTAATTATTAAATCCTTTATTAAAGAGCAATGTTTGTAAACAATGTTTAATAATATAACCTTAAGGTATACTATAAAATTAAATCTATTAAATTAAATCTATACCATAAACATAATCAGGACTTCTATGTCTAGAACTAGGTAAATATCAGAGGAAAGATAGTTTTTAGGCTGTAATTGTTATTTGTTAGATTATTCTCATAAACATGAGCTGTGCGGGTCTCAGCCAGGACGTCAGTCGCCCTGGCAAATTGGAAATGGTGAGTGAGGTGTGCTTTGACCGGTTAGTTCCGGATAAATAATTATATATATATATATATATATATATATATATATAACTAATAGTCGTTTGATAAATACTGTAATTCTGTTGTTTGATATCCCAATTGAGCTTAATTTATGTTATTGATCTTTTTTGTAAAATTAAAAATGAAGAATATTACATAGGTATTAGCTAAATAACAGACTGTATTTGTTCCAAAAATATTTGTTAAAACAGTTACGTTTATCTAACATAATGTTTTTATTCCATAGGATTGTATGATTGTATTTTGATCATGTTAAATAAGAAATATTTAGTGAAGAGTTTTCGGCAATTTTACTGAGTTATAATTACATCATGTAAATTATACATGTGCAAAATATAAATTTTAAATAATTCACAATTAAGAAAACGTACATGGCAGATCCATGAGTATCCGGCTCTACGTGTTCGCAAACGGAGAAACCAAGGTATGTGATATTCGGTTTACAGACCGATAGAAACGATAAAAGCGCAAAGACTTTGACTAATTTCGATGTGTTTAGTTGGTAAACGTACGTCTGTATTTGAATTCACAATACTATCCGTACGATAATCTACAGAGTAATGTATGAGATATTTGTCAGCTTTTCGCTCCGGTTAATACAAGTCAGAAGTTGAATGTCCTGCTTAGAGTTTAACAGAATTCTGAAATAATATACCGTTGAACCAAATCGATTTTTCCAGGCAGAATGAATCGCTTAAAACGGGAATCGTTGATGTACGTATCGATTTTGAAACTAAAAACAATATACTGGCCAATATGGCTGCCTACTTTCTCATTATTCATGATACTATTGTAAGGTACACTCCACTGACGGGAATAGTGAAAAGGTTTATGTAATTTGGGAAATATTTACACTATCATCGTTGCAATGGTTGTGGGGTTAACTTACATCTTTCGGGTGATCGTGGTGGGGGTAACTCCAATCATACGACTACTAATGTGATATAATAAAGCGAAAGACGCGTCAGATCTCATTCGCTATTGAGCGCTCGTCATGGAAGGAGCTTTACAGAACGACAAAGGAAACCAATCATTACCGGTGACAGACGTAAGTCTGACTAAAAACGTTCAGTCAGTATGGAGAAGAAAAAGATTTCGAAACCTATATAACGGAAAAATACTAAGATGGGTAAGGAAGAATTAGTAAAAAATGGTTTTTATAAGACTGTAACGGTAAATCTGTATAATAAATGGTAATGATGATATGTTGATGCAACGAACCGATTAACGCGCACAATTTACTACACTATAAGAACTGCATCAAGGAAAACATTCCGCTTTAATTCGAGTCTATTGTACCACGAAGACTCCGCTATAGAGCTCAGTCTGCTACAAGTTGCTGATGTGTCTACATCTCTGGTCAGAGAATTATAATAAAAAACTACAACTATTAAACATAAACAAACAGTATCCGTATTTTAATTACGGAGGTCATCTTTAGACCCTCTAACAGATTACATCTCACAGTCATCAGCCAGGCCTCGGTCGGGATGCCACCGATGCAAATGCCTCGGCAGACATTTGCACCAGTAAAAGAAAATCAAATTTTGCCTTCACGTAGTCGTCAAACGGACATCTTTACATCCAACTTCATGATTTCCTCAAACTAACTAACCGAGACCGCGGAAGCGAGAACCCCGCGCCTAGTCTAACGTTGACAACACCGTTCGTGAATGTGAATGCCTCAGAAAACGAACGAGTTGTAAGTGAATTCAATGATATACTCATACCAATCAAAATTATGTTTTACGCAACAGAAATTCAGACTCCAAATAAGTCGACCAAATTAGGTCACCTAAAAAAGGGAACGTAACCTCATTCCTGTCCACGCAAGAGTGGAAGTCAACCCCGCACCCCAAACCGATCCCATCATGGAGTCTTTCACGGCATTACCAAGTAAAAATCAGTACCGCCACCGACGGAACGAAGCCACACCCCGTTCGCACGGGGTGGGTAAGTATGACCACAACATGATGCGCATCACAAACCTGTCGCATAAAGACACTATCAAACGACTTTCTACATAAAATAGCAGATATATAGGTATGTCCTACACAAAACGTTTTCCAACTGTGAAAGCCTGGCAGATCACCCCTAATTACATATGTGCTACAGAAGGACAACATCGAGGCTTCGTCTCTCTATAACCTCACCTAACTCAACCTGGACTACAAAAGCACCCTGTGCATTATGTTGACCGAACCTAACCATCCAAGGAATTAAAGTGCAGCTCAACGGCCCTCATGTAACCCACACTCCTTACTAACAACTGGGTCCTCATTATTCTTATCCAATCTTTTATGGTTAGCACAGGCCGAAGCCTTGAACTTATGCGAACAATATTCACGCTTGTGGCCCTCCTCACCACAATGCGCACACTCCAATGCAAAATTACAAAATTTTACCTTGTGATCATATCTGCAGCACTTGAAACATCTTTGGATATCCACTTACTGTTTTACTCGGCCCGACCCTTAATCGATAAACATTCTGCCTGTAGATGTAAATTTTTGAATCACACCAGAACCCACTTCAAAAACTCCGTGATATTTCTGGGTATCACACTTACCCATTTAAAGACCAGCCTGCAGTTTCGCCGGAAGGCGGCTTCATCAAAATAAGTTGTTCTGCTCCCCTAATGAGGGAAAAGACATCCTCATCGGTAAGACTAAGGTCAATATCATAGACTACAATGCGGGGCCTTTGCATTCTCTTCGGGTCTACTTCTACATTCAATCGCTTAACTGCAGTGGAATCTCTAATTGCCTGAATGGTCTCTTTATCATCCGCTACTACAACTAATCCCTTATTGATCTCTTTGATATTTCTAATATTAAGACGCTTTACGACACCTTAAGATTTTCGACACTCCGAAGGGAAAACTGGATGTTTTTCTTCAGCTGACTGCTGGACACTGTAGAGCCCTCTACTCTGCTGACAAACGCAACCTCAGATATCTTAGAGGACTGGATGGTTTCACGTCTGCCCCTAAACAGCTCAGCATTCCTACGCGGCTGCATGGGGGCCTGGGCCGGTTTCTGAATTGCAGTTACTTAGGCTTGGAGGGAAGATTTAAAAAACCCATTACGAGAGCTGCTCGAAAGAATTCTAGATGAGAAAATAATCTCCCCTTGGTAGCTGCACTGGTACTCTTGGGATTTGCTAAATAGGAAAACAAGCCATCTAGTTCCGCCAAAACATCATGGGCCAATGGGGCAGAGCTGCCAGGCCTGCCCCCGGTTTGTGAAAACTCTTCAATGAGTGTTCATACCCTCCCGTATGGTCACCCCTATATCCATTTCCGACCATCATTGTCAGAACCAATGTTTGAAAAGGTCGAACGGAAAAGCTCCGGCCTTCTCCTCCGGCTAGGCTTTTAACTTATCTCTCTAAAATCGTCATAGTCGGAGATTCCCTGACCTAACAGTATACAAACTAAATGTTCACACTATTCCTTCTATCCAGAGATATTGTGCACAAGCCCACAAGCCTACTAGCCTTCTACCTGAAGCAAACCATGGGCAGCTGGAGACCTTCTGTATTCTCCTCTCATTCTTTGAACCTCTTCGCCACTACTGGATCAAGTACGTGAAATCGAAGAGATCAACACACAATTATAGATTACGGTCCCCGTTCTAAAAAAGCGCGAGCAGGACTTTATTCAACGCAAACACTCGGCTCGTGAAAAGAGACAAGAGTTTTTATCAATCGTCAGTAGTTGTGAAGTATAAATTAAAATTTATTCTGACGATTGTAAAACGCAGAATTGATATGAACAATGTTGGATGTTCATATTTAAATGGAGCAGCACATTTTTTAAAACTGGCAGATATGACAAATGTTTATACGGCAGAACTTATTGCCATACAGAAAGTTCTTCACTACTTTGAAATTTCTGCAAAGAGAGAGTTCTTATGTTCCGACTCGTTAAGTGCACTTAATGCAATTCGGAACAAGAACATGAAGGACGTCCTTTATTACATATATCCAGAAACTTTAATTGGAGTAATGAATGGAGCTCGTCCCATGACCCCAATCCTGCCCCTGACCCATAAGCAATGATTCATGACCTTATAACCTTAGCACCTGATCCTGATAATAATAGTAATAATAATAATAAAAATAAAATAATAATTATAAATGTTTTTAGTCATTGGTACAAACCATTAAAAGTGACTCTGACCTTGAACCGTGAACTGACACGTGACGCTACCCTGACCTTACCCTACCCTGACCCTGACCCCGACTTCAACTTGGTATTGATTGTTCTAACATATTTGATTTCATTTATTGTTAATCTATTTTTGTTACTCCAGTTGTTGTTTTGGTTGAAGTGGTAGATGTGATGGTGGTGGTGGTAGTTTTGGTGGCGGTGATGGTTTCGAGGGGGGGTGGTTATATTTCGGTTTTTTTCATTCCATTTATTACGAAGTTTGTCGATTATATGCTGCTAGACATTTATATCCTGTATGTCTATTGTATTTCTACAATGGACATTGTGGCTTGAATTTATTTGTAAAGAGTTGGTCCATCTAAAACATGTTGAAGCCATGGTATGTCACACTTTTGGTTTTGATGTACTGGTTGAAGGATTGAGAGTTGTGAATGTTATCGTTTTTGAAAATGATGATGTTATATTCTGAAAAAGATTATACTCTTATAATTAAAAAAAATACACGTATGTAAAGTAAGCATGTGAATAGTATTAAATTTTCTATTATTGTGAGAAGGGAGATAACTTTCTTTTCAATATTCTGACAGGTGATGAAATTTAGATGCATCATTATAGGTTACAAGAAAAACATAAGAGCATGGAATACCGGCACAATCCTTTGTCAAAATCTCTTGACAATGTTGTGGGATTCCATACAAGTTTGCATAACTCATTACCAGGAGGGCGGGTCGAGTATAAATTCTATAGGACACATAGAAACATTAAAACACCTTCAGAGATGTGTGTGAGTCATGTTCAATAATCTACAGAACCAAGAATTCTCGGCTGCACACATCGCATCTAAGAGCTGAGGATTTTATTAAGTTGAAATTTTTACCTACTGCATACCATACTCACTACATTAGCACACTGAATTTTCACTTCTTTCTGCAGTTAAATAGAGTGTATTCATTTCACCAAGGGTCATTAACTGAAGAAGTAATGAGGTTATAGGTTAAAGAAAGACTGCTGGAATTCTTCATGACAGAATGATAAAACTAGTTTACGGTAAGATGAAGTGGTTTTTTTTTGTAAATGGCAACTACATGGAAAAATAAATGTAAGTTTTTGTGGTAACCCATAAAGGATATAAAAATATAAATATTAAAAATGTAACTTGCAATGAAGTAAATACATTAAGGTATCTTTTTGTAATATGTTGTGTCAACACATGCATAGAATATAAAATAAATAAATCATACATACATATATATATATATATATATATATATATATATATATATACATAAAGTTATGTTAGCATAAAGCCATAGCTACACAGCTGTCCAGTTATCTTTGAATAGGGAGAGTGTTTATAAGAGTACATTATACACACTCTCATATACATCAAAATCAATTCAGGAGTTCAAGATTACTTCAACATGCATAAAAATCCATTTTTTTTTAACATGGGCTGTAAAAAGTATGGAAATATGAAGAATGTGTCTAAATAGATTTCAACAAATAACTAATATAAGTCAGTTGCCTGATAAAGCTCACACAAAATATAAAAACATATCCCATTCTTGCTGTACGTTTGGACATCTTGAATTTCTAAATATTTGATCCTTTGGCCTCATCTTAACGATTTTAACAATGTAAAAATATTTTCTTTTTATTGCATGCAAAACTGGTTACTAAATAATGGTTTATGTTTTTTTCTATTTGATAAAGGTAATACTAATTTACTTACTTTAAAATATTCTACCTGAAGTATCTTAATATGCGGTGAGATGTTAGCTAGAAAAAAGTAATAGATATTAGTTTATTAATTGAAACAAAAAAAAAAAAAACAAATGCACAAAAAAAATAATATTTGTTACAATAACATGTGTGTTTTAAAAGTTTAGATGGTAAAATTGATATAAAAATTGATATAACAAAAGATATAAAAATTAATTTTTTTTCAATGATTAATACATGGAACCTGTATAATATTTAAAATATATTTATGTGGTATTTTTTTGAACCACTAAAATGCAGACTAGTGTGTAAGTAAAAATCATAACCAAAGAGTAGCAGTTGCCTGATCATCTGCATTATCAAATGCATAACTAATTACTGATTAAAAAGTAATAAAGTTAAATGCACTACACTATACTCCACATATAAAGCAAAATTAGCAATTGTATAAATAAGTAGAAAATAAAAAATGCAGAAAGCCGGAAGTCAATGTCTTGTTAGTACTGCACAAAAATGGTATGGACTGCATCATCATTTTTTTTCATGGGTTCACTGTGACAGGACACGTACATTGACATGCTTGAGAACTGTTCCTCAGATTACATAGTCCAATTAGCTAACGGACTCTAAACGTGAGTACAAAAACTTTTGGAAGTACACTAACTTACTATATATAATAATATAATCATTTTTTTTTTTAGTTAAGTTATCTCCAGAAGAATTTGAAAATTAAAATCATAATTACCTTCACTTGATGGAGGACTCATTTTTAAGTAAAAAGTACAAAATAAATTTTGAAACAAATTAGTAAAAAACTTTGTAATGATTTTGAAAATATGGATGTTGTAAAAATTCTTTTAAAATTTTAAATGTCAATGAAAATTATGTAAAATCTAAAATGTTGTTTGGCAATAGTTCAATAATAGTCTCAATTAATTATTTGCTTATTATTTTTTAAGTATATAATGCAGTATAAAATATATATAATCCGCCTCCTCTGTCTTACTAAATCATTTTCTCTCTCATTCATATATTGCCCCAAAAGTAAGCATTTCATAAGTCTATGACATCAATTTAACTTCCTTGGATGATCTTCAGTTTCCCATAAATGTATTTCATATGTTCAAATCGATTTAATATAACAGCACATTCTATCATATGAATGTTTTTGGGTTTTACTTTTACGTAATAACATCATTTTTCAATTTTTCATTACTAATTAGGTTACAAATATGTTTCAAAACATCGATTTCTATTACCTTGACCTATAATAATGATTTCTAAAATTCCTTTAACTACATGTTTTCAGTTTGTTACAGATTTATTTTGGTTAAGTACATTTGTAATTAATGAGTTGTAATCTTGACTTTTTAAAGAGAGTATTTTAATTCTTCTTTAAAGCCTCCTTTATTAAAAGTTATGTGTAGTTTAGGAATCGATTAAGGTATATTTTTAATGCATATAATTGTTGTGCATTACAAATCTTCGTCATCCAGTATTTGTGTTTCTATGGTTCTGTTATAGGAGGATACCCAAATCTTATAAGTTTTTATCTCTTCTAACGGTCTTTGTCAGTCATTTATAGAAATATATGTGTTATCTGGTAGTGTTATGATCTGTACAAATATCTACATAGTTTTTAAGCAAAACTATGTATCAAACTATACATCAGTAATGCTACAGTAAATCATGCTAAAGTAAAAGTAAGTTTCACCTTTTTTTTACCAACTACTTAGGACCTGTAACACATAGAAAGGGAAACAAAGGAAGAAGTCAGAATAGGATGCCTTACTGTAAATGCACATGTAGAACGTATACTTAATTGGTACTGCATCCAACATATTAACCTCAGATCCATCCTCCTTATTCATATCCCAGTGTTCCATTGATGACCAAATTATACAAGTGGTGATAAAAAAAAAAAAAAAACAACAAGAATTTATGTTTCATCAAAAAGAATTCTTCTACACTGACATTGTCTCCTTAAATATAATCTAGTAATCAGAAATGCAACACATTTATGGCACTTCCAATCCTCAAAACATCTGTTGAAAGCTTTTTTCATATTTATTTTATTTAGTGTTACAAATGACCATTGTTCTCTTAATATAATCTTAATCAAAGGAAACAAGGAAATGTTGTAGACTGGTGATACAAGGATCTGTGTCAACAGTATGATGTTATTTTGGCTAAATTATCATGAATTAATAATGAAGTGTGAGCTGGAACATTACTGTGATGCAAAATCGAAGAATTATTTGCCTAAATTTGCAGTCCTTTTCTCATGTAAACAGTGTAAAACTGCAAAGTAATATGGTTTACTTGTCTATATAACCTTGTGGAAAAAGTTCATAATGGACAACAAAATATTGGAATAAAAAAAACAGTAAAAAGTAGTCAGCTGTCTCATCTCTCCTAGTCTGTCACAATTGAAATCCATCACTCTCAGTGTCTCTAATTCTAGCAGAAGTTAGTTCACCCAACTTCTTTGTGAAACAGGTTGTTGATTCTCAAGCCCAATAATATGAATAGGCTTTACTCTGGCAATCACCAGGGCATTGTGGAGACCAGAAGCGTCACAAGGCGGGTGTCTTCCCCTACCGGGTTGGAATGTGTACTATGTGACAGACAAACTGGGTACTATTCGTATTAAAATATGAAAAGAAAGGACACTTTAACCTGTAACTATTATATGTCTATTTGTTTACACCTTTTTAAATTTAAGAAGTTCTAACTTAAATTATTTTAATAAAAATTATTTACATATCCCATCTCTTTATAGGCTAAATTTCATGAACTATATTTGTAATTAAACTCTAAACATGCCTGCTTTTCCCTACTTGAGGAAACTTATCGCTGCTTTCTGCTATCTTTTCGAAGTTCTATTTCTCTTGCTGAAATATCTGGGCTATCAATGTTTTTTGTACCTACTCTTATCAGTTATTTTTTGGATGTCTACAATAAATCCTTCAAGATGAAATCCATATCCCAAGGTTGCTTGATTTTCAAATTTCTTTTATTTCCAAACCAGTAAAATTTTGAATTTCTACATATCATCAATGACATCCCTAACCAGTTTTATTCCCACTCGTTTAACATTCCAAATTTAAAGTTCGGTTTTCAATTTTAATAAGTATTACATTGAACATTGCTGGAAAAGTACCATTATTTTAAATTACTTTTAAGCTAACTATTTTCTGCTTCTACTCACCATTGAGAGTTATGTAACTCAATTTTCTCAGAAAAAGGGGTACATTAATTGTTTGCAGTTAACAATCTGTTCCAGAATTGCTTACAACGTAGATACACGTAAAACACCTTAGAATGAATCAAATTAGGCTTTTATTAGTTAACATCACTTACAGTAGTTTACTGATGTTTGTCTTACAGCTAGTCTGTACACTGAACAAAAGGAAAGAGTCCCTTGTAAGGCTAGATAACATCCAAATTTTGGTGTGTTTGCTTAAAAAGCTAAAGCACATAGCTGTAAACAAGTTCATGAGCTCTTCTCTGATTAACAGTGTATTATTTTTAAAAAAATAATATTTGACAATAAAATTTAAAGTTTTATTATGTTATCTGATATAATGGTTATAAACTTAGAAAGACAAACTGAGCTAATTTTATATTAAAACATTTCCCATAATATTTCAAACCATTTTCTGTATTTGTGTCCATTTTAGTGACAGAAATCGCTGCTTTCAAACAGAAATCAGCTAATTTTTCAGCTGGCCTAGAGTTGTTTCTTTAATTAGGTAAATATGTATTTAGAATAAGGTTGAAAAATGTAATAGATCTGAATTTTGTTTTTCATTTAATTTATCATTATTGCGTGTTTCTGTGTATTTACATATTTTATAATGTTTAAGTGTTTTAAGATGTGGTCTTCCGTGTATAATTAGTATCCAGGTTATTATGGGTATTGATGAATCTGTGTATACAAGAAGGCGGGGAAAAATGCAGATTCTTTGTAATAACAAAGAATCAGCATTCAGTCCTCTACAATAGTAGAGGACTTTTTTAATATTATTTATAGTTTTGTTTGAAAAAATAAAAGTTATACGATTTATTTTATGTTAGTAAATGTAATAGTAAATGCAAAATAATTTTTGCAGTGCAAGCAAGTATTACATCAGATAAAATGAAGTTCTTTGTTTTCTATTCCCTTTCTTTGCTTACCTGTTAACCAATTTTTTGAAAGTGAAATGAAAGCAGAGGTAAAAAAGTTCTCGTTTTTCTAATTTTAATTACTCGTGAACTCTAGACACCCATTGCCTGTAAGATTCATTCTCACATTTCGCAATTGACTAGACTTATTACAACAGTGAGCTTCTCCTAGATTCCCAGCCATACAGGAATTACAGGCAATGAGGTATGCAGCAAAGAAGGCTTGTTTCCAGCCTCTTTTTCTGAACATGTTGTTCATAACGATCTTGTCTGTTTCCTGAAGCAGGTGGTTCATGTTGAGTGGCAAAGTGATTGGAATGTTACCATGAACAAGAAACTTCACCCAATTAAGAACATTGTTTCACCATGGAGCTCCTCATGCAGAAATAACAATCGGAAGGAGGTTATTATCTGCCATATTCGAATAGGCCACACTAGGCTCACTCATGAATATCTAGTGACTCAAACAAATCCACCAGTTTGTACTCTTCTCAACTGATTCTTTTATGGGGCATGGGATTGGAAGTTTAAGCTAGGGCCTAACATACAAACTATTTTAAGGGATAATGAAATATTTCTATCCTTAGTTTTACAGTTTCTTTGGGCCGATCGCTTACATTCAGTTATTTAAATTGCTGTAGTGAGTTTCATCTGTTCATACCAATTGCCGTAAAGCAGTTGGTTATTCTATTACTTTGAGATAAATAATGTGATATATTTTTGTCTACTACAAGAAATATATTGTCTTTGGGAGATGATAATGCAGAAGCGTTTTTGCCAAAAAAAACACCCTCCCAGTCATATGATTTTTTATTTATTGAAAACCTATGTTTTAATTTATTAAAGTAGCCCATTTAAGATTTTATTCTATTTCTTTATTAATTAAATATTTAATATTATTTATGTTATCCTCTCTTTTCTTTCATAACCTCTTCCATTAATTTTAAATCGTTGCTTTTAGTTCCTTAGATATACTGCAGTTACTGAATGGTTTAGATTTCTATAAGTTTTTTAAGCTTATAGAAATTTAGTTACTATTTAAGTTATTTATTTTTTAAGTCTAATTTATAATTCTCATTCTAATCGTTTAACATAAAATATTTTGGTCTGTATGTCATCATAGAATTCTTTTTTATGAAAGCAAAGTACTCATTTTGTATTAAAAATACACAATTTGTTTATTAATAACATAAGATGAATTAATTGAGGTAGTATCAAGTCAAAATTTTTATAATTAAAAAATATAATAATTAATTAATATACTTACGCCAGGGCTTTCGTAAATATGAATATATTTTAACAATAATTAATTAATACTTATGCAAGACTAAGTCATCTTCATTAAAAGATAAATTAAAGCCCTATCACTTCTTACTAGAAACAATTAATCTTTGAAGCTATTAAGTACTAAACTTCATTCACACACCTCAGCACATCTTCATTATAAAGTACATCACTTAACAAGCAATTATCTACTGAGGAGGCAGGTGTAATCTCATTATCACTAGATATTAAGATTTACACCTACTGTAATTGTTAACGTATGGAAAATTCATCTTGTAGAAATGAGTTTTGAAATAGTTTTTATAGTTATATGATAATACCGGTTTGAAATTGATGTCTACACATAATATAAATTCCTGAAAAATGTTAAGCGTAATAAATGATTAAAAACAATTAAAGAGGTAAAATTAAATAACAAATTACATTTTTATTTAAACTGGAAATTTTATCATGAGAGACTGAAAAATTCAGTTAGAAATACAGTTAAATAAAGCTAATTTTTATCAATTCATTGTAATATTCTAATAAGAATTTAGCCTACTTTGAGGGGCTATAAATTTATAAGGTTTCCATAATATCTAATTTTCAACAAATTTTAGGCCCTTACAATTAACAAAATTGGGCCATGTGTTAGGTGTGTATGACTATGTTACTTGTTCACAGGTGGTTTTAGTGTATTACTCAACATATTTTTAAGAGACAGTAACCAAATGATTGGATTAAAGCTTCCACAAATGTGGATTTGTTTCAATTTCTTTTAAAATAAAAGTATAAAAAAAATAGGCCGTTATTTCATTTTGATTTCTTTTATATATTTGTAGGATATTAATAACATTAGCAATACCAATGAAAATAAAAAAAGCCATTTACATTAATGTTACTTTCTTAACCCTTTATTATTTACTTTTAATCTAATCACAATTTCTACCTTTTTTAATTTCAATTTAACTCTTTAAATGGTGTTCTATCCTAATAATCAAAATCAGTTAATTAATTTTTTTATTACATTATTACTTGTACTTTAACAACTGGTTAAATTACTTGCAATACTCATTGAAAATCTACTACAGAAGAATATCCTGCCAGTATTACTTTTGCATTGTTAAAAAATGTTCATCATATATTACAACAATATTCCCAAGATTATGTTTTTCTTTGGTTCTACATGTACATTCTTTGATGTACTACATCAATTGTATAAAACAGAATTTGGTAATAATATGAACTATAGAATTGATGTACAAAACATGGTAAAAAATTACAGTGAAATATTTTTATATAATGCAGTAATATATCGATAAAAAAACAAATAGAAATAAAATTTGATTGTGAAAAACTGATTATCATACACAATTAAAAAAAAAACAAATTTGATTCTCCTAGTACAGAAGCATAACTTTACCTCATACAAAAAAAATTTCTGGCTTTTGTTACCCTGAGCGACCCCCTTTCGATATCTAAAAATAAATAGAAACACTGAGAACACATTTATCCCAATTTTTTCAAAATATTTCCGATGTCACAAAACATAAAAGCCAGGTTCAGACCATCTGATTTCACAAGGGCCTTTTCTTTCAATAATAAAAAAATTAGAGTATTAGAATATACAAACTGTTTCCTTTGCAACATGTATTCTACTTTCAAAACACAAAATTAAGAAACACACATTAGCTAAGAAGTCCCAGCCCAATTTCTTCCCAGTGATCTCTAGTTCTCAAGACTGCTCAAGTAACAACAATTTTTATAAAAATTATTGCTATATTCCAAACGTTATTTTTCAAAATGAATTCTAACTTAGTAAAATAAAAAAAAAAAAAAAATTGTAATAATTTCCAAGAATTACATAAGTTAGTTATACCAAAAAACCTTTTGCCTCTTCAATTAAATATTGAAATATTGCTTTATTTAACTCATTCTGGATCAATGAGTTATGTCTCTCAGGCACAACTACATAGCACAAAATTTTGAACACAGTGCCTCACCTAGGTACTCCATTTTTAGGAAATTTCATAATATTCTACCAACAAAACTTTGCAAGATTACATGAAACTTAAAGATGTCCAAGAAAAATTGATTAAAATTGAAGTTCACAATTTCCCCCTTTCAATAAAAGAAAAGTTAAATATTAACTTCTAACCATTATATTATTAAAATTTTATTTTTGAGCACGAGTAAAAAATTACTTAATTTTGTCGATCAGATCTGAGCCTTTCTTGGTCCCACTTTCAATTATGAAAACGAGGTTGGCCTTGCATTTAGAATAAAATTTAAACTTAAGACTGTAAGTTGTATTGCAATCTATACGATTAAAATGAAAATTTTATTATATATTCTCTTCAATATAGGCTAGCATTTTCATGTCTTAAAATTTCAAAAATAAACAAAACCATGTAAATAAGCCTATCTGTAAAATATTTTGTACTACTTTACCAAAACAAAATTATATTTGTACATGTATAATGTACACTGGTTTTTTCCATATTTATAAGTACAATGATCGAAGGTTGTAAATTTCTAATTATAAACGAAAAATAATTTTTAAAGTCCTAGAAAGCCATTTCTAGCCAATATATTATTCATAATCAGCTGCTTAATCTGTTGTACGTATATACAGTATACCAATACATACAACAGAAAAACAGTTAAAATTTGAAAAAAAAAAATTATTACTTTTGTTTCCTATGAAATTCCTTTATCAAGAGATAAAAAATACGTAAAAGAACAATTTTTGATTTATCTGGCTGAGTAGGTACAAAAATGAAAAATATCAAAATATATTTAAAAGTCTAAAAAAGAAGTTAAAAAGTTATGAAGTTATTTGTAAGTAATAAATTATATTTAAACAGTAAAAGATACTATAGTAAACATTTTTCAATGAACCATATCGGAGTCAAGAGAAAATGACTTTGAATTGGGAAGAATTCCAAGCCGCATAGAAGTATACACCTGGGCCTCATGACTATGGGTGTTGGACTCCGGCCAGCGTAATTCTGTCGGCCACGTTAGCACTCACCCCTGCCCAGTACTATATATTGAGGATCACTCTTTTTTCCACGAAACACCTTTTTTTAAAAGAATGGTTGAACCTTTTAAGTGTTCTTTGTTTAATTTTTCCAATAGTTTGATTTGTTACTATTCTACATAATAAGTTTTCTTCATTATGCCTAAAAAAGCGTGGGCATGTTTTTGTGTGTGTGTGAGTGTGTACGCGCGCCTAACATAATTTGAGTTAATTATTTGGAAAATGAAAGGATTTTCCAAATATTAACTCCAATAATTTTCCAAAGGAATTTGATTATTGAATAATTATGTTTTAAAAGTATCTCTACCTAAAAACATAGAAAGTGATTTGCTTAAATATATTTCATTTTTAAGATTATACTAGCATTTTAATGGAAAATGATTCATGCAATTAGTAGCCTATATGACTAAGTCTACCTCAGATGGACAAAAATATTACTTTATTCGGTATACTAATAGGACGAAAATTATTACCCGTTAGTTTTTTTCTAGGTTTCTTGTTTTTCCATCATTTTTTCGAGGAAAAAGTGTGTTTACCGCAAAAAATCGTTAAATTGATCTGGTGGTTTTCTTTTATTAAAAAAGTTATTCTGTGAAAAGCTAATACTGCTAAAGCTTATACAACTTTTACCACTAACTAGACTATTGTACTTTTCCATGAGGCAATTCATGATCTTGTTTCTGAATTTTTATTGCTTTAATTGAGAGCAATAATATTTTATTTGTATTTTCCTCTTTTGTAAATCTCTTTAATGTTAATTGGCGATAAGAATACTTAAGAATTAAATACAATAAATGAGATTTTAATATAATAGAAATAAATATATTTTATGAATAACTTAAAGTAAAAAATCTTCTTTACTTTCCCCAAACTGATATCAAAAATAATAAAAATAATAATAATAACAATAAGTAAACCACTTCATGCTTTGTTTAGCAGATTAAAAGAGTTAAATCTATTCATCTTTTCCTAAAAGGTTTATCAGTTTCTGTAGCGGAAAATAAGATTTATTTTGCTAGCATTTAATTATTTTCTTTAAAAAAAATTACGATATTTTTATCGTAAGAGATTTCTATGTAACAACCTTATAAAGAGATTATATTCAACGACCTGTACCTTATACATTATAGCGTGTTTGCGGTTCGTCCTGGATATTGAAAGACTAACAAACTAAACATTTCTTATAAGTAAAATTTATTATTCTAAAGACACAGACACAATATAAGTAACAATAATAACAATAATAATAATAATAATAATAATAATAATAATAAAACGTATTATAACGTAAAAATAACAATTCAGATGAAAAGGACAAGATTTATTTAATGGCTGTTAAATAACAATTTTAAACACCAGAATACAGTTCAATATACTAAAAATGTTATAATGACTGATAGAAACTAATATTGCATTAACAACGAGGTAAAAATATAACAGTCTACATTTCATACAATTGTCTTTCCGCAAATATCATTACTTTTACCGTTTACAATAGAACTATCCTATACTTTATGAGTGAGGAGAATACAGTCACTTTCATTACTGTTTACAAAAACTCACCAACAACTTTATGCATTCACCCACACTGTCCACTATGGAATATTCGTGACGCAATCTTTACTCATTGGTACCACTCGCTGAGTGATGTCGCTTCACAGCAACCGCGTCAATCTCAGGCTTGCCACAATTTCTCTTTATCGCACGTGATCACGACTGCAGTACTTATATCCCCTGGCCTGCAGAACCAGTACCCGCCTCATCCCTTTAACTGTTGAAGTGTAATAATTTTCATTGTCCGCTCCCTTACGCTTTTCTATAAATTGTAATTCTGGTCCGGTAATCCTTCTGGTCGAACAACAGCTTTTGGAGGTGCCATTTTCTGTATTATAAAGAACCAATTGTTAAACGGACCTGTTTCTCTGGGAAAGAATCCCTTTTAATTCTTTTTGGATTCTTCTTTTCATTATTATTTTCTCTATCTAATTAATTGGAAGAAAGTCCGTTATACAGGTCCTGTTACACTATATGTGCTATAAATTCTCACACACAAGCATACATAAACCTGTACAAAGAAAAATAACAACAATCAAGTAACTTATTAATTTGTTTAATAAAAAAACAAAAACAATAATAATAAAATAGATAATTATATAACCTTAATAGATCTGAATTATTTCAATAGGATTAAGATTAGGTACGTGGTAATGAATCATGAAAAGAATGGTCACAAAAGATCGGTTACACGAAAGGTAATGAATCATGTGTTACGTGTGTATGACTATGTTACGTAACACGTAACATAGTATACTACTCAGTAGTATACTATGAGTTTACTATACTATGGTTTTAGTTATGGTTTTAGTATACTACTCAGCTTACTTTTAAGAGACAATAACCAAATGATTGGATTAAAGTTTCTACAAATGTCTATTCACTTCAATTTCTTCTAAAATAAAAGTATAAAATGATAGACCGTTTTGAAACGACAAAACTAGAAACTGGAGGCCAACTCAATGGGAACATAAAACACATCAATAATTATTGATGCGTAAGACATGTAAAACCATTACATTTTTTTCTTTCAACCATCTTTTCCCAGATTTTTATTTATCTCCTTAGCTCATTGTTTAATTTACGATACAAGGCTCTTTCATTTTCTCCTGTCTTTTTCTCAGACCAACTAACAAATATATATTAAAAAAACGTTTCCAGGAGAATTGGCTTCCAAACTGCTGGGAAATAATCTGTGACACAAGCTGGACTATAAATTAGTAAATAAAATAATAACGTACCGTGTTAGTTTAAATCATGGATTTAATTGGTAAAATACAATTTCTTATATAAAATGTATTTCTGTATAAAATGTATTAATTAGAATTTGTAAGTTGTTATCATTTTAGTTTAATTTCAATTATCTAAGAACTTCATTCGTTTATGAAACATTCTAAAAAAAATTCCAAAACAGAATAAACAAAATTCTCTTTATTATTTTTTTAATCAATATCTGGGGTCACTAGAGAATGAGATAAAAAAATGACGAAGGTTAGTGATCTACCCAGGCAAAAATACGTATTTAAAAACTTATGGAAGAAAAACAATATACAGAGTTGCTCACGAAATGATTCAACAATTAGTTTAAAAAAAAAAAAATTATTTGTATCTCAATACAGAAAAGTAAAACACAACGTAGTTACTATATACATGAAGATTACGTTCTGCTTATCACGTGTCCAACATGACCACCATCACGTCTAGCAACTTCTTCAACACGAATTCCTATGTTGTTAATAACTCGACGTTACATCCTCGGCTATCTCGTTGCACGCCGCGATGATCAGCAATTGCAATTCCATCACTGTACGAGAATGTTTAAGGAAAATGTTTCTCTTTAGAAATCTCCAAAGTAAAGAATCATACGGATTCAAATCAGGACTGTTCATGAGCCAGTTCTGTCCACACGAAAATCGGTTTGAAATGACATTTGCGAATCTGATGTACAAAATTATTACGCAGCATGTTTATATAACTTCACTGTTCACTGTTCACTGTCTGTTCAAAAAAGGAGATAGCCGCTCGTACCATAATTCTTGGAGCATGATGCACTTTTCATGACGCACGTGTGAATTTTCAGAATCTAAAAACGCACATTTTATTTATTAACAACCCCGTCTAGGTGAAAATGTGCCTCATTTGAAAACCAAACATTGTTCAACAATACGTCCCGATTCACAGCCCGTTCAACGAATACCATTCTTTGATGTTTGTGATCGACCGTTAAAAACTTTTAATTTACGTAACACTGTTATGTTGTACGGATACAAACGCAAAGCGGTTTTTGAAATTCACTGTATAGATCGCCCGGAAATCCCAAGTTGTGCTGCTGCTTTTCTAGTTGATTTGCCCGGGTCCCTCAGCAATGTTGTTTTGACGGCTTCGACATTCTCTGGAGAACGAACATCGGCAGGACGTTTGCGCTTACACTCAAAACTGAACCGTCGCTATTAAATTTCTCGTAAAGTCTACGTATTTTTTAAAATGAGGGCGATCATTCAGTATGTAAATGTGCACGAAACTGTCTTTGTGTAAGCACCTCACTTTTCGTTTCATTAAAAACCAACACAGCCTTTATTCGCTGTTCAACAGTCAGTCTTCCTTTGTCAGCCATCTTGGAATGATACACAAACAGCGCACTCGGAAATAGAAGAGACTAATATTCATGAACTGCTGTCATTTCTACAAACATAAAACACAATCTTTTTTTCTGTTTAGCTTCCGGAACTACCGTAAGCTATTTCTTCGCAGGATGAATGAGGATGATATGTATGAATGTCTTTTACAGTCTCAGTTCGACCATTCCTGAGAAGTGTGGTTAATTAAAATTCAACCACCAAAAAACACCGGTATCCACGATCTAGTATTTAAATCCGTATAAAATTAACTGCCTTTACTACGATTTGAACCTTAGAACAATCGACTTAGAAATCAGCATGATTTGTGATGACGAGTTCGAATATGAATTCAGAATCTTTCTATCACCCACCATTTCTGAAAAACTTTTAAATATTAATTAAAGCACTTTTTTCATTTTTCAACGTATAGAAAGCATGTTAATCTCCTTTATTGAATTTTGTTAGCACATGTTTTATTGTTTAATTTTGTTAAAATAATTTGTAAGCTATAAATAAACAATACTAGACAAAGAATTAAATCATATCATAGTCACATACGATGTCATAATCGTATATAATACTGAAGAGTGAGCCTTCATGGACAAGATTAATCATCTCTGAGCAGGTCAAAACCTGTAGCTGAAAACACAGCTGTGTTCGTTGCATTAAGCACTGGATTTAGGAATGAATTAATTTTGTTCACTCTTATTGCTTTCTTAAGTTTGTTTACAGTGCAGTGGTTTAATGTCTCGAAATTGTGTAAATGATGTGGATGCCTTTTATTATGTAAGTGGTGAGTTTACCGTAAAATCAAATAGAAAAAATATTACACCTTTAATTAAAAAACCATATAATTTGCAATTTCAGTGTAAAGTTGGTGATCAGGATAAGATGTGAGCTCCTCACATAGCATGCACTAATTGTTCTGTATATTTAAGACGATGGCTGAAAGGTACACGGAAGGCTTTGCCATTTGCTGTACCTATGGTTTGGCGTGAATCAAAGGATCATGTAAACGATTGTTACTTTTGTTTAACAAGTGTTTCTGGAATTTATAAAAATCTAAAGATACTGTAAATTATCCTTCATTGCAATCTTCAATCAGACCTGGTACCTCTAAGAGAAATTATTCCAGTTCCTGAGCCATATTTGAATGTATGTATCGACAAAAGCAGCGATAAAAAATTAGGCAATACTGAAGAAGAAAACAATGATTTTGAATTATCTTCCAATAAGGCACATTTTATATCAAAGGTGAATTAAATGACTTGGTTAGGGATATAAATTTATCAAAAATTCAAGCTGAACTGTTAGGATCAAATAGTGCAAGGTTGGAATTTACTTCAAAAAATATAAAAATTTCGGACTTTTGAAGCCGACAAAAAGAACTTTCTCAGTACTTTATTGATGAAAATATTTTCTCTTATTGCACAAATATTGATGAGCTTATGTTGAACTTGGGACAAGTTCATAAACCAGAGTACTGGCGTCTTTTCATAGATTCGTCCAAGTATAGTTTAAAATGGTTCTACCACACAACGGTAACAAATATCCTTCGATGCAATCTCTTATGGTAATTATTTGAAAGAGACATACGATGTGATGAAAGACGTTCTAGAAAAAATAAATTATAAAAAACATAGTTGGAACATATGCGTTGATTTGAAAGTTATTGCGGTTGGAAAAATGTTATTCATGAAGCCTTAGTTGAATCCAAAAAAATATTTTTACCCCCTTTCCATATCATGCTAGGACTAATGAAAAAATTTTGTAAAAGCAATGAAGAAGGATAGTCCCGGAGTTTTGTACATCAGGCAGAATTTTTCCAATGTAAGTGAAGGAAAAATTAAAAAAGCAATAGTTTTTGGTCCTCAAATAAGAGAGTTGGTGAGAGATAATTTATTTAACTCAATGTTAAATAATGATTGTTAAGACGTTTGAAAAAATTTTCTCGGCAAACTAAAAACTAAAAAAAAAAAAAACATTATAAAAAAATAAATATTTTTTGATCACGTGATTGCTGCGTGCTGATTACGTGTTTTTGGGGTGACCTTGACCTTTAACTTTGGCCAAAAGTTTTTCAGGGGCCAAGGACATCCGATGATCTTTACCTAATCCCTATCGGGTTCAAAGATCACGGTTGTTCCACAGGTGGCATAGTATACTACTTGTAGTACGAGTATTTTTGCAAACAATAATGAACATAATCATTTGAGCAAAGGAAAAAGAACAAAACAAAATATATACATTGTTAACATTTTTTTACCATTTAAAAAGTTGTTATTCATCTGTGATTTCAGAGTGAATAAATCGGAATTTCTAATTTATGAAGATAGTTAGTAATATATATGGGTCAGAATAACTTTCACGGGTTTCAAAGGGATTACCCGATCCTTTTCTTCAGTTTTCATAATAACAATCTAATGACCACTGAGCTAAAAATTATGCATAAAAGCTGAAATGTTAGTTCTCTTGACAATAAATCAACACTGCGCCGGTTCTATTGATAAATTAAATTTTAAATAAAATATATTTGTATTTTAAAATGATGAAAATTTTAAACACTGATTTATTTAATTTAAGTTATCTTTTTGGTGGTCTGAGAAGGGTTGGATCGATTAAACCTGATGCTCCTATTTTAAGGTGGAAGTCAAACCAAAAGTCAAACATAATTTATAAAAAATATATATAACAGCAATTATATCCGTTATATACGAATCATGGAACTAATCGCAATAATTTTTATGATCATAATTCAGCCGTTGCAGAGACGTTAAGAAACGCCTACTACACACAGAAACTCATCTATATTGTACATTGAAAGACACACTAGAGATTTCAGAATTTCTAAAATTAATAAAAACGGGTATACTGAAATTTTACAATATTTTAATTTTATGATTTACAATAATGTTTAAAGTTTTAAAATCTTATGATTAACAACTTTATTCATTCACTTGTTTAAAAAATGTTTTACTGAAATCGGCTTGCTAATTGGTAAAATGATTAATGTTACCTATAAAATTAGATGTTTGTGGGTAAATTATTAGAGTAATGCTTTATGTTTCGGTAATTTTAATACCTTAGTTTACTTTAATTTCCTTTGTTGTGCGTAAACCATATAAGCCCTTTGAAAGATGGAACTTGTACATATAGACTATTTTTTCAGATGGATACAAGGAGATAAATTTTATCTCCTCTTCAACACTCATAACAACTCCTCTTCAACACTCTTTAGTATTACATATTCATGACGTTATTAAAATTATTTTCTTGTTTGAATATATTAAACTTTACTCAATTATATTTAATTAAAATAAAGGTAATGCTTGATTTCATTAAAAAAAAAAAACAAAAAACATTTCTTTCGTGTTAAATGACGTTTCTGAAGAACCGTAACATGTACATCTGGTAAAACAATATTAAACATTGCTACATGTATAAATTCAGTATATCTATTATTATTTTTTTAATTTAGTACAAAGACAAGGTTACAGCATAACATTATCAAATAGACTATATATATATTAACGTAACAAACTCATCATCAGAATACCAATATATAAATTAATACGAATACCGTTCCGTAGACAAGAATCCTCTTAAATTATCTGACAGCAGTACTAATCTATTTATCATACTAAATAAACTGTACTACTGATGTGAATTCGACAGTTTCATTACGATATCCTAACATTACTCTGTTGATATAGCATCGTCATTAACAACAAGCTTTTCTCTGACATTATCCTTTATTGAGTATCTACCTTTTGTTCTGGATAGATAGATACGTATATGTTTAAAATTATACATGTGTATGTTGTAGTTCTTTGATTATTTGTTGAAAAGTAACTAATTTCTATTATCTATTAATAAGAAAATAAGACTGAATCTTGTTTTTCCTTTTTATCCTATTAATTACGTACAGTTCTAAAAAATGAGATATAATTAATATACTATCAAGTATTTGCATTGTAAAATTAGGTAGAATGCCCTTTATATGTATACGTTTCTTAAATTCTAGTATACGATTTTTATTTAGTCTGTATCCTTTGTCTACATACCGGATATATAAAAAAAAATAAAAATATTTTTTTTTCTAGTAATAGTCTTTTAATAAGTTTAGTTATATTATAAATTTAAAATGGAAACGAAATATGCTGGTCTGGTCTGTAAATCTTGAAAGCAAGTTTGTTAGAAAAAATTGATTAAGATTTTGTAATTACAATACTGAAAGTGGCAATTTATTTAAGTAGAATTTTTCTTTTCAATATGTTCTTTCCAGTAGGGATTACTGTCAATATGATTTATTCACTGAGCACAGAAATAATGTTGAGGAGTTCTATAAAATCGAAAAGAAAACTGCATGTTGTATTATAATAAAATTGACTAAAAAAGGGGAGTAAGGAAATAATTAGGGGATATTTACTTCTTTTTTCTATTTGTTCAATTTATCTAGTTATTAAGATTATGAAGAGTCTTAGAAAGTAGGCTGGCAGAACCAATAGCTTGTAAGTAGAAATGAAATAAAGTAAGGATTTTTGCAAATAATTAAAAAAACGTATTTAAAAAAAACCTGTTATTAACCTTTTATAAATCATAATAATTTCCTGCATTTTTTTACGCTCTTATTCTGTATGCATGTTTCTGCTTGATCTTTATCCCTCTTCCCTCTCATCGTAACAGAGAATTCTTAACCTACTTTCTAAAAGATTATTTTTGTTAATAAGGTTCTAAGAAAAAACACTTTAAAGAAACGTAATGAAATTATGTTCCTAAATTTTCTTTTTACTGACCTTGAAAACTGGCCTAGAAAAAAAAAACGGCTAGAAAACAAATCATTTCTTAGAAATACTAAGCAATCGATCTAACTGAGAATTGATAGGGATAATTAACTTATATTGAGTCACTGTAATTACTCTCAATTATAAAACAATATATAGGTGTATTACAAAGATAATATAATATTCACAGTACTGGTTTTTTTTTAACATAAATTAAGAAAACATTGTTCATACAAATATACGTACAAAAAAATTTTGTTTTCCATATGTTTATTTTTAAACTTTAACCAGAATATCTCTTCTGAAGAAAGGATTAAGATATAATAATGTAATGAAATGTATACGAGTTTAAATTACAATTTTCATCGTATAAAAAAAAAAATCTGAAAATTTTATGATCTCAAAATAGCGTCCTTTTTACCTTGAAAACTGTTGTAATATTAAACTTTTCAACCTAATATTTGTTTCCAGCAAACAAATTGAGTCGTAACCGAATTTGCGGAAGGTGGGCTGAAATGCCAAAGCGGAAAAAATACGATCCGTCTAAAGAAATAATTTTTTACAAGAAAATAATTTTAAACGAAAATTTTCTCTTTCTTTACGATTTATGTTTTTAAATAAAATATAAGAAAGAATTTGTAAAATTCAGTTAGATAGAAATGACAAGAAAAGAATTCAATAAGGTTTTGCAAAAATTAAAACGAAGGTATTGTATCAAAATGTAACCATAAACAATTGGTATTATGAATATAAAACTATTAATTATAATTTAGAAATTATATAAATGAATATTTAGAATATAATAATAAATAAAATTACTTATTTAAATAATTTATCTCTAAATTTTGTTTAAAAAATTCTGTCAAAAGTAGTTTCATAGATTTATTAAGATTTCGTATTTGGCTAATTATTTATCATATCTTAATCGTAATCAGATCTTGTATTTCTGATGGTGGTGTGAATTGCTGAAAGTGCACAAAATTTTATTTTTATTTCACTTTGCAGCAAAGAGGTGATGTCTAAATGAAATTAATTTTTTTTCATTTATAATCAAAGGTAACAAAAAAAAAAAAATAAATAAAATTCATCGCGCTAACATATCTAAACAAAGATCAGAAAAAGAAACTGATATAAAAAATATATATACAATGTCTCTTTCAAAAAAAACCTTACTCAAAACGTAGCTTAATAAAGTGAAAAATATTACACAAAAATAACTTGCAAGGAATACAAAACTAAACGGCTCCTGAAGTAATGTCTATACAGGACAGTTTCGGACATAATATATAATATTAAAAAAAATCTTTAAAAACTTCCTTTATACTTTTTAGTCATACTCTAATCAAATTATTATCATACATTGCATGAGTTTAATTAGAAGGTTAGTTTGGATTTCAAAAGATAACATCATATATTGAAATTTCTAATATTTATAAAATATAAAACAAATTTTCAATCAAAGATTTACTATAAAAGTAACGAAATACTGAAGTTTTTTATTGTTGAAATACAATTATAAATTAACAAAATTTAATTTCCATCCTTAATTTATCCCCGTATGAAGGGATGTTTGCAAAAGTAATGGTGGAATATTTTATTGTCACCCGACCTTAATAAGTGTGCAAACTTTTATCAATAGGCAATGTCAGTAAGTATGTTAAATTATTACACCCGCACCCTTAATTTACCTCCGTGAAGGGGATGTTTGCAAAAGTAATAGTGGAATATTGTATTGTCACTCGACCTTAGTAACTGTGCAATATTTCATCAAAAGGCAATGTAACGCCTTTAAGGAAGTATGTTAAATTAAGGATGCAAGATTTGAGGACAAACATGAAAAAAATGAAAACTGAAACAAGCCATTGTGAGTTAAAATAAAGCAAGTAATAAAATCATACCTTGGAAAAACAGAACCCGTATTTGTCAAAAACCTCATAGACACAAATTACAATTACATTAGTACCGACTCTAGAATTTAGAAGTTTTACAAACACCAAAAAACATACGATATATTGAAAAAATATGAACTACGTAAATACACAACATCGATATTTCTAAATGAAGAAATTCAATTCAAGTATACCAATATAATCGTTGATCACATCCTAAATCTCCCCAACAAAATCTTATTTTTTAAATTTTTTTAAACATCAATGATTTGACAGTTTTGATTTTGTTCTCCATTCTTTTCTGTTCTGTGCTAATATTTTAACATTAACATATTTACATATAATCGAATATTTTAGATAATGTGTTTCATATTTTCCCATTTCTGTCTTTCTCAATATTTTTTTCCATTCTACACGTCCCTCTGTCACCAAATTAACTAAACCTATATATCTTAATACTCGTAATGTCCCTTCAACCTAGTTCTTCTCGTTAGAATATTCTGCCATAAATCTGTCTTTTACACTGAAAAATAAAATTAAACACTTTTTTTTTGGCACAAGGAACAACATATGTGATTCTAAAATCACATATGTTGTCATCACATATGTTAACGCTGAATTAAAGTATGTAAATAAATTTTCTCCATCGCTCACCGTTTTTTTATGAGACGAAGGTAAACTTTGAAGAAATATAAGAATTTACATGCATGCAGGCATTATTCTACTTAAATAAAATGTGGTAGTTGTTTTCCCTTTTTGTTTGGCCTCTTTAGCATCCATCAGTAATTTATAAACATTCATTCCGCTGCAACTGGTGCCTGTTTTCCGTAAATGAGAGTTATTGGTGGAAGCGTTCCTCGAGCTCGTCACTGATAGTGCCGTATTTTTGGGAAAGAAATCCAGGTTGAATTAATTTCTAGGGACGTACTACACCCCATATGATTGTAAACATATGTCTACAATAATTCATCTACAATTTCATGATAATTAGGGATTTATGATTTCCTAAAAAGTTTTGTACAGCACTTAAATGACCTTAATGGCGACTTTTCGACTTGGCTTGTCAGTTCATTGAATTACCAATCTCTACTTAAAGTTCCTATTTGGGGCCTCACAAAAATATTTTCCTCACAAAAACATGAAATGCAGCACCATTTTTATCGATTGCCTTAGAGATACTTCTAAAAAGCCCAAATTTTACACGAAATGGAGGTAGAATTGAATGAAATGATTCCTAGTTGTTAAATAGGAATCATTTCCTAGTTAACTAATGATAGATATACAACATTTTCTAATCAGGGGAGTGCTTCACGCTTTGGTCATTCCTTCCTGGTATAAATATTTATCGCATCCCTATTTTTCTCATTCTCGCAGAAAGAAATCATATTTAGTGTAGCCGAGTTACAAATCCATTAATAACGAAATAACTTTTAAATTGCAATATATAATCCAACGGTGCTTGAGGTACTGAATCATTTTTTCTAACAGGATTTCATGTTATCATACGTTTCTTTCATGTTAGTTGTATAAGGTAACGGCACAGAAGAAAATTTGTTGGCATTGTGCAAAAGGACAGCCTTTAAACGAGTTTTCGAACAATCAATGAACAGTTTACATTCTGCAGAGTTAGTTCATGATGAAGTGCATCTATGATAGGACAAACATTATTACAGTACACTGAACTATTTTCTTCAGAAAATAAATCTTGAAATCCTTCGGAACGATTACGATTATGAAAAAAATAAACACCACTGTGTTACTATGGAGAAGATTCCAGCCTTTTAGCCTAGATCCAAAAGCTGGCTAGTTTTTTTGACAAGTTCAAATACCTCACAAGGTCGTTTAATTTACCTAGCAAGTTTCCAGCTGTAGTTTTTACACAGCAAGTTTTCTGCATATAAGATCTATCTTTTATTTTAAATATTTCCTTTAAGATTTTGCAGAATTGATCAAGTTTGCACTGAATTCACGATAAAAAAGTTTCCATTTTGAATCTTAGAAAATGAAAACCACATGATTTCTGATATTTATTTGGGATTTTAAATCGATTCTTTAAACTTCTTCAAAGTAATTAGGGATATTAAACCTCCCTTGTTTATTTACTGTTGTTATGTGTCCTCTAGAATACGATTTCCGATCCTCATCAATACGAGAATGTTGAAAAACAGTTTAACCTCCTTCATATTGCAAGCACTAAAAATTGTATCCAGATAAATTAAAATTTTATTTCTTGTGCGTCTCAACATTTTTTAAAACTATCCGGAAAATAATTTTACTGGTTTTTCCATTTTTAATAAAGATATTATAAACTACTATCAATAAACCTTTTGAAAATTAAGATAATTCTGGAAATGTTAAACAACGTTTTTTACTAGTAGTTTCATTTTTCTGTTCCCAATTTACTTACATTACTATAATACGGCTACTACGTGCATCTTCCTACAGTTTCATTTACAAATAGAAAGCCGGTATGCGACCTACATGCCAACTCCACTACAATTTTTTTAATTTATGGTAATTAAAATGCTGTCTCATACCCTTGAAACTCTTAAAAAATAATATTTAAAAGTAAAAAATATTTTGATTAATAAATATTATTAAATTCTATATAAAATTAATAACAATAACAATTAATTTTAACAATAATTAATAACATAACGATAAGGTGACTTGAATTTGCTGGTTTTTCGAAAAAGTTTCTTGAGATATATGGCGAAAATGAGTTTTCTTAAGCATTTAGTAAAGTTGGTTGGTGCTTGCTAGTAGAAGCTAATCCCAGAATGAGTTAAAAACTTTTGTACTTCATTACCTTTAGTGAGTTGTAGAGATTCAGATTTTTTTAAAGTTATTGCCTTCAGGAATGTTTATTTTTGAAACTAATTTCCAACAACAAACAAACAATAATAAACACAAATTCAAATAATAAATCAAATTATGTAACAACTTATTCCAAACAAATTTTTTTACTCTGACACAATATAATATAAAATAACACTACATAGTATTGACGTTATTAATGAAAGTTTATATACGTCTCTTTTTATATAAATCTAATATCATTTTAGTCCAGTAATTCTTTTATGGAACTTCAAATTACAAATTAACGTTTTGTAAAAGTTTATTTATTACTTTTATTCGAATTTAATCAGCTATCTAAGTAATTCTTGTTTTATTTTGCTCCATAAATTAATTCATCACAAAAGCTTTGAGCGCTTGTACGTGGGATTATGAAAGTGGCATATTGTAACGTATGAAAAATGCCATGCCTGACCGGGATTAAAACCCGGAAGCCCGGATGAATGGACGAGAGTTAATTTTATTAAAACACAATAATCCAATCGCTGTCTTTCATTTGTTATTCTTATTCCACAAAATTTTATTTCATTTTTATTTACTTCAGTGTTATATCTGAGTTTGGAGGTATGGTTTTTAAAACTATTTAAAAATTTGTTATTGTAACTGACGATCTGTAAAAAGTACATAAGTTTCTAATACTCTAACCTTTGTAAAATTTTATAATTGTAGTAGCCTAACGAAAGATTTCGTTAGGCTACTACAATTATAGTTTTTTTCGTTTTTTTTGACTTATATTTATTTTTTAATAGTAATGCAATAAATAATATTTACTACCTAGTAAATAAAATTCATCGCTTCAATGCATCATCCTTCTTTTTATTTATTACGTTTAGACAAATATATTAAAAAATATTTATTATAAATAACTTTGAAAATAATTTAAAGATGATTAAAATTTTGATGTTAAAATGCAGTTTAAGATTAGTAGTACTTTATACAGTTGAATAATTTCGATTAATTTCTGAAGTATTTGAAATTTAATTTAAAATAAATTATTCTGTTTTTCAGAACCTGTAACTAGTGCGATACATCTCACACTTAGACGAGAAGAAAGTTTACAAGGAAAAAAAGAAACGGTAACTGGAAAAAGAAGAAGCAGAGAAGGATGATATGGATTATTAAATGAATTAGATTCAATTAAATTTTAATAATTTAATCATTATTGATTAATTCAATAACAAGGATATGAAAACAAAATGTTCATAATCCTCGTCTGAAACGTCATCAATCCATGCATTTTCATTGCTATATTTATTTTGTAAGCTAAAATCATTTATCTATTCTGAAATATTTTCACGAGATTCCACTTATTCAAATAAATCGTAAACTATAGTTTCCAATATTTCGACGGTTTCGTATTTGTCGTCTGACTCGTCAAATTCATGATCATTATCATTTATTACAACGTATTCAATTCGCAAATTAAAATAATCTAATTCATTATTAAAATTATTCTCGTTTGGTGAATAAAAATCCTCTAATTCATCATCAGTTTCTTCCTCCGATTAGAAATTGTCTGTTAAAAAGGTAGTTTCAAATTCTTCATGTGATTCGTCAAATTCAACGTCGTCATCATCATTTATTACAATAAATTCCTTTCGCGGATTAAAATAACCTATTTCATTACCAAAATTACTTTCATATCGTGAATAAAAATTATTAATTTGAAATTTTTCGTCTGATTCTTCACTTACAGACGGTTTGGATTATTTTCCTTCAAAATTTAACTTTGAATATTCATTCTTTCTAGAAGAAGAACCATTTAATTTTCAAATACAGATATAATAAAAAAATAAACGTTTAATTTAGTCGTTTGTTGATTATTCACTAGAGAGTTTTGATTTTACATATGGAGTACATTAAAAATTATATTTCATAATAAATTTGGTTGCATAAATGTGCAACCCAAATGCCATTTATAATATAATAGATTTCATGTATTATAACATAACGATATCCAGACGGCTTATGAGTGTCTGTTTTTGTTGTATAACTAGTGGCCGGTTTAGGATTCGCAAAATCATTTGAAATTATAAACGATTCAAAATCTGCGTATATAACAATGCATAACGTTGAAGAATAATCTCTATATGATACTTTCTTACCACGTCTACTTTTCTCTCCACCAATCCATTCGTTTGGCATTCTAATTTTCTGAACCTTTCCTTGCTTGCAATCTTCAATATGTATTTCGAGTCTTTCTTTCGCTTCCTTTTCACTATTCCAAAATTTAAAATACTACAAACAAAAGGGACAGAATTCAGATTTTCTACGACTTTTATTCCTATTCCCAGCAATCTTGATAAGCCGTTATGTCCATTTTTCATGTTTATTAAAGTATAATGAGATCGAATTAGTATAAAATTGGTTACTAATAACAACCACACCAGTGCTTTATGATTATTATTACTCGCACCTTTTAAATAAACATCTTTAGACTTAAATGATACATCATCATGTTCGATATCACAACACGTTTACACCAATATCAAGGTTTTGAGCTTCAAATTTATCAATATCATTTACGCAAACAGGATACTCTATTCCTTTCATGTTTAAACGAGTTTCAAATTTTTTATGAAATGAAACACGATAACGATCCACTTTGAGGAAACAGGTGGGCTAGAGTACACCATAAGAAACATTTTTGATCGTCATTCTTTAGATTTATTACAGCACGTTTATTAAATAAATCTTCCGGTAATTGTAAGTATATACTGTTTCCATCATAAAGTGGATCGAATTCTGAAACTGAAAGATCCAATCTCAGTATTTTATTCATAACCCAACCGCTACCCATTTGAATAAACCTTTCGAATGATTCGTTAATATTTTTCATTTGCTTCTAAATACTGTTCGTTCAAATTGTTTTGATTTTTGTAAACATTAAGCATATAGCGAGTACTACTATGTAAACTGACTGTATAGAAATTACAATGATTATCTACACATTTCTCTATCTCAAGAATAACAAAGTAGTATTTAATATTTTTTCCTTTATATATTTTTCTGCTTTACATTTTATAGCATTAAATACCTTATCTCTCAACCATTTAAAATTAATATCCATAAAAGTTTTATCGCTAACAAACGTGGAATACGTTTGTTTTAATGAAAATTCACCTAATGCATGTTTTTATCTGTAATTTCAATACTCAACAACAAATCAGAAATGCCTTTTTTTAGTTTGTATTTCAATTCAAAATACTCTTCAGTTAAATCTTGAAAAGCGCTATTAATAGACGATATATTTTCAACAAAAAGTTATACTTTTTCTGGCAGAAAATATATGAAGAATAAATGAAAATCATGTATAAAAATATATGAGAATAATAACGATAAATAAGAATAAAGCTTGTTCAATCTATGCAAAATATTAGTGTATTGTAATTTCTTCAGAGCAACAGTTTGGCCAGTACGTGAACCGAAACTTTGAGTTATCCTCAAACTAAATAATATGGGTTTCAAAACATTCGGCCTCCATCTTAAAAATATTATTTAACGGGTGAAATTGAAAAATAATAACTAAAAATCTATTTTTCCCTGTTCTTACTGTTACCCGACAAACACAACTAGGAGATGATCGAACTTCGTTTCTCATTTTGAAAAAAGAAATTTATTTGCTATTATTTTAGGTTTTTTAGTCAAGTAACCGGAGGTAGATGCAGCCAGTCGCGTAACACAGCCAGTAACAGTGAAGAGGCAGTGGCTGTGAAGGTTAAGCCGCCGCGCCGTACATAATTGTACCCTTAAAAAATAAAAATTCAAAAAACCCGAAAATGGTTTTTAGTTATTTATCTGAAGAGTATTTTACAAGCTCCAATCTAGTGAATAACATTTGGCATAGTCGAAAATGGGGAAAATGTGCAATCATTTTTCAAATGTTTTCTTTTTTTCACCTCTTACAAGGAATAGTTTTGAAAATTTAGAAATCAGTTTTTACATAATTAATAAAAATTACTTACACCAAATTCAAAGTTGATATCTTATCGAGAAACCCCTCCCCACAAAAAAAAAAATTATCCGACCTTTAAATAAATTCAAAATCTATTTTTACCCTTTAAAGTCGGAATTTCAAAATGAAATTTCAAATGAATTTCAAAAACGTTTTGAGATATTTACATGAAGATTATACACACCAAAAAGCAAATTTGCTTTTTTTTATAATAAACGAATACATAATTATATATTCGTTTATTACAGAGAAATAAAAAGAATAGTAAATTTTTTTTTATTCCATTTTAACCCTTTAAATTTGGAATTTCAAAACGTTATTTCTTAGTGTGCACTTCCACTGTACGAAGGACATGTATACAAATTTTCATCGCTTTATCTTCAATAAGTTTTGCTGGGCGATGATGAATTATATGTATATATATATATTTATATATATTATATATATATATATATATATATATATATATATATATATATATATATATATATATATATATATATATATATATATATACACACACGAGTATATTTACTACTTGATTTTTAAATTACATTACAGTTTAGATCATTTATAAACAATAATAATTATTATACTTATGCGAAATATTATAATACTTATTTTCGAGGGTGGTTTCGTTATTATTCTCAAGGAACATCTTCTGTTACATTATTGATTTCTTGTAACGAAGAATATGTAGATATTCTATTATTCACAAAAATTACTAACAATTGATGAACGTTATATAACACCCCCCCCAAAGAAAAACCATTTGTCCGACAGTAAATGTTGAGAATGAGAAACCAACTAGTATAAATAATAATCAGAAACCGATAAAAACGCAAAAAAATTAATTATTTTTTAAAAATGTAAAAAGTTTTATATAAAAACGGTGTAATGTTACATATTTAAATACCAACGTTAAAAAAGTATTTCGTCTTATAAAATTAAAGCATTTAAAATGCAAATCGATCAAAAATTTAACATTAAGAAACAACTGTTTGAAGTAAACATTTTACTTATGCATTTTGGATTACATTATAAAATCTAAACATTAATGATAAATTAGACTAACATACAGCAAGAGGTATGGTTTCAATTTTAGTATGACAGTATTATTTATAAATGATTTATAATTTTCGTTCATTCTTATGCTGTTCAAAAATGACTGAGACATAAAAATAAACACGTTTACATCAAACAGTATCTTTCCTTTGTTAATGTTAAATTTGAATTCACTACAGATTATTTTAAGAAAGCGAAACGTGTCTGCATGAAAAAACAAACACACACACACACACACATCTATATATATTTTAACAGGATTAGAATAACGGACCAGGGTAACGGATTTCTTCCAATTAAGAAGAGAGTGAGAAAATAATAATGAAAAGAAGATTTAGAAGGAACTATACGGGATTCTCAGACTAACAGGTCCATTTAACAATCTGATGTTTGTAATACAGACAATGGCACCTCCAAAAGCTGTTGTTCGACTATAAGCGTTACCGGACCGGAATAACAGTACAGAAAATGTAAAGGCGCGGACGATGAAAATTATTACACTTCAACGGTTGGGATGAGGCGGTACTGGTTCTGCAGGCCAGGGGATATAAATATTACCAGGGACCAGTGGTGGGAGTGAGTAGTTCTGCAAACCGTGTTCGGCGTAGTCGTGATAACATGCGATATCAGAGTAGTCTCGCAAGCCCGAGTTTGACGGAGTTGCTGTGACGGTGATATCAGTAAGCATGTGATAACAAAGAGTGAAGTTGTTACATCACGAATATTACGCGTGGATAGTGAATGAATGCAGGAAATTGTTCCTTTAGTGAATAATAGTGAAAGTGACAGTATCCTACTCATTTATAAAGTGTAAGTAGTTCTATTATAAACACTGAAGTTAATAATATTTGCAGATTATTGAATTGAATGAACTTTAGACTTTTTTATTGTTACCTTGTAGTTAATGCAATTTCAGGTTCTAGTGGTTATTAAATGTTTTTATTAAATTGGACTGCATTCTGATTTTTATAATTTGCCTAAAAAAATCTTGTCTTTTTATTTGAATTACTATTTGTTATATATACGTATTATTATTATCTTCATTATTATTATTATTATTTTTGTTTGTTTTGACATATGTCTATAGAGTAATAAATTTTTGCGCTTGTTACTCTTTCAATTTCCTGGTCAAACCAGGAACACACAACAATATATATATATCTATACACGTATATGTAGATAATTTATCAGTTTACTGTTTTGTGATATTGTCAGTAATTCAGTTTATTCTATCGACAATATTCTGAGGATTATGTAACTTGTTGATAACTCTTTAGCGCCTAAAAATACATTTATTGTGACATTAGGTTGAGTTGATTTTATTTTTTATATTTGCGGCTTCTATTCAGAGGAGGAATTACCATGTCTAAAGAAATTGTAGATAAGATTGATGACCACCGCCCCTGGAAGGGGCTTCTCTTGGTAGATTTTTCTCATTTTGAGGTCTTTCAGCTACAGATCTTATTACATGGTGATAGGATCTTAAACGATCTAATCAATCAACGGTTCCCTTACAACCGATTTCTTCTTCCTCTCTGGTATTTTATATATATATATATTAAAAGTAGTATGTTCTTGGTATTTATGTAGTTTGGGGGTGGCTTTGATTAAGGGTTATCTCAGCTAGACTCTAATTTTCTATTCGATGCCGTTAAATAAGCAAATATACTAATTAAACTGACTTGCATGACTTTTTTTTTCGTTTTGTAGATGTGATGTTTTTCTGCATATTTTTTAGAGGTATTGATAATCAGTTTTCACATTATTAAAATTTATATTATATACTATAGTATATAATATACATTTTTTTATATACTATAGTATATAATATATGTTTAAACTGATGTCAATGCGATTCCCTAAGTATTTTTATAAAAATAATTCAAGAAAATTAATAGGAGAGCTTAGTGTAATAATAATATTCCTGCATTTTTTGTAGAGGAGTATCTCATTCTTGTTATCAGTGTTTATATCTTTTAATAGCATGCATTCCTTGAACATGTTTTGTTTTTCTAAGGACAATCTTTTGGCTTTCCACTGATGTGCGATTTATCCAGTAAATTGCATCAGTATGATTTTTTGTTTATTATAAGTTATTTGAATAACTTCAGATACAGTTAAAGATCAGGTCATTCTACAAAGAAATTTAAGCAATTTCGTGTTTAATTACATGTTTATCTTAGATAAATGATTTTATTCTTTACTTATAATGATTGATGTAATGTTCCCCTACTTGTATTTTCATAGTAATTATATCCATAATTTTTGTTTCTCTTTCTAAGAGATATGAAACGTAAAATTTCTTGAAAAAGAGTTTTATAAAATCATAGAAAACACTCAACTTTTTTGAAACAGGAAATAGGATTAACAGACTTTTTGTTATTTTTACTATATACTGTTATATTTGCTTTTTTTAAAAAAAATTTTTTGTTGAGTTTTTAGTTAAAAACATAGAGAATTCTTGAACATCAACTAAATAAAACAAAGATTTATTTTTACAAATAAATTACTTTTTGTGCTTAGAAGCTATGTGGTGCCATGAAGCTTAGAAATTGGCATTCCAAGCTCTAAACAATCTGTAGAAATTTCCTTTCACTGAAGTGAAAGGTTGAAAAACTAGAAGAAGATTAGCAGCACTTTTATCGGCCCATCTAATTTTAAATAATTACAAAACTGAAAAATGTCAACTAACGTTTTACTTTGTCGGTAATAAGATATGCTGCAGTAGCAGATTTTAATTTTTTTCACTGATCTTTATACTTTATTGTTATAGTTATAATGGGAAATTATAAAGGTTTGTGAAAAAAATCTAAAAAATTACTTTTTTTTGTTTTTGCCTTAAGGAGACATTAAAAAAATGTTAACAAAAAAGATAAATTTAATAAATCGTAAATGATCTGCGAAAAAATTTCAATGTACCAAGTCCAACAAAATCTATTTTTTCACGACGTTTGTGGTATGTAAGTTGAGTTGTATTTGATATTATAACTCTGTACATCGACAACCGATTTTCTTCAAATTTGGTAGGCAGGCAATACGTTCGGGAGGAAAGAATGTATTACATTTTAGAAAAAATTGGAAAAAGTGGTGAGAGTGTTTTGGCTAAAATAAAATTTCTAAATTTTACTAGTGAAATTAGAAATTTTTTTTTACAAGTGTCAAAAGTTTTTTTTATCAAGATCACAAATTACGATAAGTTTTTATTTAATATTCTGTCCTCTCCGAAAAATTATTTTATATATTTTTATATTTTTACCTATACATTGTTTCAAAAAAGAAGTTATGTGAATTTTTCTATTGTATTTTCTACATCAGTAGGCCTTAACCACTATAAAAATGTTTTTTCATTCCACTCCAATGATCTGTAGTGTTAAAAAATTCTTTTTTAATTAAAAACATAAAAAAAAAAATGTTTTAAAAAAACATTTTTACCTTCATGATGGACCTTACGAGTCCACCTCGTAAGGTATTCATTGGATTTAAAATATAAAAATAATTTTTTGGTAGCCCTTTCTTTTTAGTATTTCTTAAAAAAAAAAATTAGCCAAAAATTTTCACTCCTTTCTAGAAAACTAAAAATTTATTTATTGGGATTGTGACTGGTTTTTTATATTTTTTAAATAATTTTGAAAGGTTTGTTTTAAAATTTAAAACAAACAATTTATGATCCTCACTTAGAGACCATGTTCTAAAAAATTAATTTTAACCGAATGCTTCAAGTTTAGTAAGGAGACCCCATAATTAAAAAAAGTTCGCAATTTAAAATTTCTAATGCTCAAAACGTATTTTGTTAAGTAATAAAGTCACTAAAATAATAATACCATATAATAATAATGTAGTAATAATAATAATAATAATAATAATAATAATAATAATAATAATAATAATAATAAAGCCCTGAGGTAGATAATCCCCACGTCCGGAACACAACATCTACGTTCCACGTCCAGGGCGGCAACAGCTGTACTTAAGTACGATATAGCTAGCTAACGGGGTTCCGAGTGTTGTTTCTCGGATATGCTTTTTTCGGCCGATTTTCATCTATAGGCCGAATTACAGGACTGGAGTTTGCGGCCAACTGCAGATACGAAATTCTTAACGATTATGGAAATGGATTAATACCGCCTTTAGAGCTGGTGATGTGGCGGCCACGGTCAAAGTTATTTGCAGGTGTAACGGAGACCTTTCGTCGTCCACATGCCCCCCGCGATGGCAAGCATGTAGTTAAGGTGCCCATGTTCGGAGCATGGGAGCCCTGAAAGCTTCGGTGTGTAAGGGCCTTGAGTCAGTGCAGAGACTGCGCATCCGCTCTCTGCCAGGACATATGCCGGTTCCACCGGAGTACCGAAACGGACCTCCAGGGTTGGTAGCCCTGGAGTGGGGGTGTACCCCGGTGGCTAGCCTTACTACAGAAGGGATTATTTGTTCATGGAAACTGAACAACTAAACGTGGCAGAGGGTTCACGTAAACACCCTCGTTTAGAACCGGCCGTTTCGCCTGAGGCAAAACGGAGAAAGAGCGCGGAATCTCGTAAAATTGAAGTTGAGGCTAGGAAAAGCTTGCAAAAAGCTTTCTTCAAAAGCAACGTTCCAAAGCCAAAATACTTAGTTGTTTCAGAAGAAGACGGTAATTTCTCGAAAGTGAGTCCATTCCTCATCGCTCGAGAAATAACAAAATGTGCTGGAGGCCCTGTTAAGGAAATTAGGAAAACTTTCACAGGACTTCATGTAGAGACTGTAAATGATATACAGTTACAGAAGATCCTAGGTCTTAAAAAAATTGGAGAACTAACTGTACGTGTTGATCCCCACGGCACGCTCAACACTTCAAGGGGTGTTGTGGTCTGTCGGGATCTTCTTAACTGTACGGAGCAGGAAATTGTAGAAGAATTAGCGCCGCAAGGAGTATTAGAATGTCGGAGGTTGAACATGAGAAGGAATGGCGAAGTCCTACCTTCAGCATCCCATGTTCTTACATTTAACCAGCCTACTTTGCCGGAGAAGATAAGAGCGGGCATACATCGGTTTGATGTGCGGGCATTTGTCCCGCAACCAATGCGATGCTTTAAATGCCAACGCTTTGGACACACCGCTGTTAGGTGTGAGAGGCCGCAAATATGCGTGTGCGGTGATGAAGTTCATAAAGGAGAGCCGTGTAAGGAGCCTCCTACTTGTATAAACTGCAGAGGACAGCATTCCTGTAGATCCAGAAACTGTCCTGTTTACAAAGACGAAGTAGCTGTGCAGGAAGTAAAAACCCTGCAAAAAGTCAGTTACTTTGAAGCAAAAAAGATTGTTAACGCCTGCAAACCTAGAGCAACAACAACCTATGCTCAGGCTGCGGCTGCTGTTCCTGCTCCAGTTGCTGTTGATGAGAGTGCAATCATCAACAAACTCGCACCTACCTTGGCTGGCTTAATTGAGAGGATAATTGAAAACAAAATGAAGCCTCTTACCACTAAAGAACCTGTTAAGCCAAGAATAATTGTACAGCCTCCTGAAGACATATCTCCAAAACAGAAAGTCGCTCCAGTACAGAAGAAAACGGACACTAAACCTGAAATCCAAGTCCGTCTTAGTGAGATTTTAGTTGAAGATAAGAAAGTGACAGCTACAGAGTCTGTTATGGAGGCTCCCAAGCCTCCTGTATCTGAAGTGCCCTCTAAGCCTCAGAGGCCACAAAAACACTCACAGGGGGGACGAGTGTCCCCCCTTCCACAGGCGGTGACCGGTGCGACCCCCGTGTCGGGGAGCAGCCAGGTTGCCGCCTCTCAATCGGCGCCTGAAACCGGCGCCGATCCATGCCCGTCGTCGTCGGCGGCTTCGGTGGTCTCCGATTCGGAGGCCGGAAGCTACGCCGGCGACGACGTTCACCGCGAACTTGATGCCGTTCGCATAATGGAGAAGAAGAGAAAAAAAGGATGGCCGAAAGGCAAACCCAGACAATAATTTAATTAAAAATTAGCGAGTCGATTGTACAATGTAACATCAATGGATGTTTTTCAAACATCCATGAGCTCCAACGCTTGGTACATGATGTAGACCCGATTTGTATATGTCTGCAAGAAACGCATTTCCGCCGAAATGAAAATTTTAAATTAAAAGGATTCGATATATTTCGGAGAGATCAACCGGAGAGATCAAATGTAAGAGTTAGAGGTGGAGTAGCTATATTAACATCGACTAGAGCTACCACCGAAGCGGTTGTTCTAAACACAAACCTACAAGCGGTCGCCGTTAGAATGGAGCGTCCGCTTCAGATCACTGTTTGCAGCATATACTTGCCGAATTTTGATTGGAATAAGGATGACATAGCAAGACTAATTTCCGAGCTTCCTCCACCTGTTTTACAGGAGGGTGACTTTAACCCTCCTGTAATTAATTCTCTTTGGGGATCGGATCCAGTAGATCCCCGTGGAAGAGAACTGGAAGGGTTCCTGATGAATTCAGAACTTATTATTTTAAACGACGGATCAGGAACCTTTTTCAATGCCAGAGATGGATCGACGTCCTGTATAGATCTTGCACTTATAAGCGGATCGATAGCACCGAGGTACAGCTTCCATGTCATAGACGATCTGCATGGAAGCGATCATTTCCCGGTGCAAATTGTAACTGATGTTACAAGAAAAATATATCCCATCCCTAAAAGATGGTTATTTGAAAAGGCAGACTGGACGAGCTTCACAGCTAGAACGATACTCCCAGAAACAACTGGAGTTATCGGAGACGATGTCGACGCCATAACAAATGCAATAATTGAGTCGGCATCGAGATATATTCCCAAAACATATGGGAAACTTACCAAGAAACCCGTTCCATGGTGGAACGATGAAATAAGTGAAGCTATAAAAAGAAAGAAAAGGGCGTATAAGGCCTTTAAGGAGCGTCCTAGTATAGAAAATCTTGTTGCCTTTAAGAAATACAGGGCGTATGCTTAACGTCTTATGATAGACTCGAAAAAACGATCCTGGCAGCAATACGTGTCATCCATTAACAAAACTACTACTGCATCAGATGTTTGGAGGAAAGTGGGCGATTTGTGGGCGTAATGATTTTGCTCCCATAACTAGCCTTCAAGATGAACATGAAATAAAAGACACTCCATATGAAATTGCAGAGCTGTTATCCAATCACTTCGAAAAGGCCAGCAGAACGGCCAACTACGAAGAAGATTTTCGTACTAAAAAAGCACAACTTGAAGGTCTACTAAACTTCAGAACTGAGTATAATTACTCATATAATGTACCTTTTAAAATGGAAGAATTTGCGAAAGCGTTGGAAAAATCAGGTACCACAGCTGCTGGTCCGGATGAAATCCACTATAATATGATCAGGCAGCTGAATACCACTGCAAAGCGTAGATTATTACAACTTTATAATAAAATATGGCGGGATGGAACGTACCCGCAGCAGTGGAAAAAAGCTCATGTTGTTCCAGTACCAAAGAAAAATAAAAATTTAACAGACCCCAATAGCTATCGTCCTATTTTTTTGACGTGTGCTATAGGAAAAATACTAGAAAAAATGATTAGTAATCGACTCGTCAGGGTTTTGGAAAAAGAAAACCTGATATCATCGTATCAAGCAGTTTTTCGGCAATACCATTCTACCACTTATCAAATGATCAGCTTAGAGGACTTTATATATAACACCTTCATTAAAAGGAAACATTGTGTCGGAGACTTCTTTGATCCTCAGAAGGCTTTCGATATGACCTGGCGTCATGGTATAATGCTCCAGATACATGAATGGGGCATTCGTGGCAACCTGCCGGTCTTACTGAGCAACTATATGAATGACCGTACTTTCCAAGTACGAGTCAATAGCGAATATTCATCTGTAAGAAATTTGGAAAATGGCATACCACAAGGTTCGCCGTTGAGCGGTACCTTGTTTACCATTGCCATTAATAAATTGATATTTGCCATTCCAGCAGAAATCAGCAAAAGGGTCTATGTTGATGATCTGGCAATTGCGTATGCCAGCAACAAGATTGCTATGGTGAGGTTCAAATTGCAACGAGCGATCAATGCTCTAAATGAAGTTGCAAAGAATAACGGTTTCCAATTCTCACCAGAAAAAACGTGCTGTGTACACTTTTGTAGGAAGAGAATTCCTCATCAAAGTCCTGCGTTGACAATTAATGATAATCCAATACAATATAAAGACAATGTAAGACATTTAGGATTAGTATTGGATAAATCCCTTACATGGGGATTACATATACAGGACTTGAGTAATAGATGCTAAAGAGCCCTAAATATTATAAAATGTTTATCGAACTGAAATTGGGGCTCAGACAAAGAGACATTATTGAGATTGTATAAAGCATTGGTTCAGTCTAAACTAGACTACGGATGTATCGTATATTCATCCGCTAGAAAGTCGCATTTAAAAAAGTTAGATGTAGTTCATAATAGCGGAATAAGATACGCAACAGGCGCTTTCCGCACAAGTCCGGCGGTTAGTCTGATGTCTGAAGCCGGAATAATGCCACTACATTATAGAAGAGAGATCCTCTTGTTTAGATATGTAGCAAATATATGGGCTTATCCTGACCATATAAATAATAAACTTTTTAACAACAATCCTATGGCTGCATTATACGAACGTCGTGCTACCTATTCCAGACCAGCCGGAATTAGGTACCACGAATTAAGAAGTAAATATGAACTTAACATTCCAAATACACTGGCAATTTCTACTAGAGAAATACCGCCATGGCTCTTGCAAGCGGTAAATACAAATTTGGATCTCTCTCAAGGAGAAATAAAAAAGAAACCAGCAGTGATCATCCAACAGGAATTTTTGGCAACCGTCAGTAGTTACGAAGAACATATTGGAACTTATACTGACGGTTCTAAAACCGAACATGGTGTTGGATGCTCAATATATGTAAATGAAGAAGCCCACTTTTGGAAACTGCGAGATGTGGCCAGTGTCTACACGGCAGAACTCACTGCAATTCACCAAGCTCTTCGCTACACTGAACACTATTGCGAAGAGAGAGTGCTAATATATTCCGATTCATTATGTGCACTTCTCGCAATTCGGAACAAGAACATTAAGGATGTCCTAATTGCAAAAATCCTGTCCATTTTATACGTTCTAAAACAACGAGGACAGCGATGCGCATTTGTATGGACTCCGGGGCATGCTGGTATTACAGGTAATGAAATGGCAGACGATACTGCCAGAAAGGCAACAGTCTGCGATGATTTGGATGCATTTCCTGTAAGAGTGGCAGATGTTAAAAACCGTCTAACAAACATAGTAAGAAATAAGTGGAACGCTGAATGGAGGAGTTTAAATACAAAATTAAACTCAGTAAAAACTTCTCCCTATAAATGGAAAAGCGACTTTAAGTTGACTCGCCGTGAACAAGTAGCGGTGACCAGACTTAGAATCGGTCACACGCGATTAACAAATTTATATATGTTAACCGGCGAAGTGAGACCAATGTGCGGTGTTTGTAATAAAAAAACTGACAATCAAGCATCTAATAGAAGAGTGTACCATATACGAGGACCTCAGAAAGAGGTTCCGTCTTACAAATAATATTAGAGCTGATCTGGATAATGGAAATGAAGAAAATATAGTTGCATTTTTACACGCCAGTAGACTTCTTAAAAGTCTATAAAATGAATGTTTAAAGCTGTGACAAAAGAATCTCTAAGCGGTAGTTTTATATATACATATAAGGGAGTCTCGAAGCGTGGCACGTATAGTGACGGGAGGTAGCCCTCTTGCCTAGGCCATTTTGGCTCACCTGCATTCAAGAGCAGTGAGTCGGGGTGTGTCCGATGATGGCATGGGGGACCCTCAAGGGTGGATTGAGGGCGCGAGGCTATGGGTGTACGCCGTGCATGCCTATAGCTTGTTCATAAGAAGGATTCAACTGCCACGGCACCCTGGCGCGACTGATATACTGCTCAACGACGGTTCTGGTCGCCCCGAGGGTGCTTAACAACAAACTATAAATGAGACTCGTAGAAGAAAGAAAGAAAGATATGGTGTTGATAAGCTGAAATTTTAATTTTATGGTCTTTTGAGAACCTATCTCAAATTTTAATATTGGGGCCCTTTACACCCCATAAGTGTTTATGATTGTCCTTGTCTTTTATGTCTTAATGTTTATTGTGAAGTTTGTGTTTTTAAATAAAATGTAAGGGCCCTTTACACTCTTACATATGACGATCCTGATGGAGATAATAATTTCTTTTAAAGAATGTGACGAGGGCTAGTGACCTTAGCAGTCGATGCCTCGTAAAAAAAAAAAAAAATAATAATAATAATGTAATAATAATACCAATAATAATAATAATACCATTATTAATTAATAATAATAATTAATAAAATAATCCTACCATGATAGGGGAGCTCTCAAATTAAAAAAAAATTATAATTTTTTTTAACTTTCTCTTTTAATTTATTTAAAATATATTTTAGTGAATATTTTGTCATTAAAAACTGATGCATGAGACTCAAAATTTTCAAAAAGACGAAAACATATTTTTCGAAAGTGCAATGTAAACATTTTGGTATCTTTATTTTATTAAACATCTTGGCTTCAAAAATTAATATTAAAAGATATAAATGTAAACAAAATGGATTTAAATGTGTATTCAAGTCATTGAATTGGAAACAGTTTCTGGCGTAGCTAGCTTTTTTTATAAAAACATAACTTAATTTTATAAATAACCTGCTCTACATAAAATTATATTAAGCATTTTAAAAATTCTTCTTTAAACATTGAAATCGCCTAAAATAAACGTTTAGTAAATTGTAGGTAATTGTTTTTTTCAAAAATTTGCAATTAGAGTATTTAATTTAAAAAAATAAAAACCAAGCTATTTAACCTTTTTTAAATATGTTTTTGGAGTAGGTTAATTTTTTTTAAAAGTTGATAAGTTTAAAAATATTATAGTTATATTTCCGTTATATTTATTGAAATTCTATAGTCATATTTTCATAGCCGGTATTTTGCCTATTTGTAATATAAAGTTAAATTTCTTAATAAAAATTAAAAATGTATTTGTACTTTATATATATAGCAAACTACATAATAAAGAATTTACTGATTCTTTGCCAAAAAATTGGAATAAAATAAAATGATTTGATAAGCGTTGACAGCCAATAGCGCTAATATGAAGATATCTTACGTCATTACATGGCATTCATTTAAAATTTTTGCTCTTGTAAACATTTTTCTTAGCGAATGGGTTATCTTTCCTCTTTTCTATTAGTGCTATCGAGTACATTTTTATTACTTCAGCCATTTAATATATGGGCTGTAAAATGTAACATATAGTTATATGTATATATGTGTTTGGGCTTAAATATATAACATATTAAATATATTATATATATATATATATAAGATTAAAGCGGTAAGAAGTTACAGATCCTTTACTAGACAAAACTCTCATGAAAACTTATGGAAGAGAAGTAGTCTCTTTGTAAAGCACTCCCAAATGAGTCATTGAGTTGGTGTAACATCCTTGTTATCCTTACTCCCTTATCCCTTTTGTGGTGATATTCAATGATACATTAGGAGATTGTTAGAAGAATTATTTAGCTTGGGGGTTTTGTTAAGATACTAAGTTATTTCTCCTTTGCAACTTTCACTAAAATAGTAATACCGCATTTAAAAGTTATGGTAGTTGAAAAAAATTATTTTTAAAAACTATTCTTAACGTTAGCAGAACCAGGATAATATATTTGGTTGTACCAGAAGCAATTTGGTTGCAGATGTGTTAGTTTTATTTAATTGTTTATGACTATAGAATTAATTTACTGAATTTTATAAAATGGGTATCAAAAGAATAATTGCTCTGGTTATAGATGACGGGTGTACATTGTAATTTAATGAAATTAATTATCAGATAGTTTTGTTTTCAAAATCATAACAATTAAAAAATTATAAATAACAAAAATTTGTATTCGAATTAAAAAATAAAAAATAAACTAAATCTAGTCTCGGCCTTTCATCAGGAGATCCAGGGGTTCGAATTCCAGTCAGGGATGGCATTTTTCATACGGTAAAATATTCCACTTCTATATTCCGATGTACAAACTTCAAGCTTCTTTGGTGAATTAATTCGTCAACTAAAAAACGAAAAAAAAATTGTTTCAATAAATTAGATTTTTTCACACATATCTTTATGTGGGAGGGGCAATTGAATTAGCTGTTAAAAAATTGACAGTAAATAAACAACTGCAAGATACAACATCCGAATTTTATCTTTGTAATTGTCTAAATATAAATCATATATTTTGTTCGTATTCAAAAATGGTAAAATGTACAGTCTGGTATCCTGCTATAATGTATCTTTTCCTTAAGATTATTCCGTTTTTCCTGAAAAAAAGATTATTATAACAATAGTATTCTGGTTTGATAAGGTTAAATATTAAGATTATTAAGTAGCCCAACTCAGAATTTTCTAACCTATTATCACTTATTAATTTTAAAAATAAAATAAAAATAAGATAATTAAAATTTTAAAAATTAAATAAGTAATCCACATTTATCTGGACTAACCTAAAAAATACATAGCCTCAGTGTCATTACATAGCCACTACATGTAATTTTGTCATTAACATATATAATATATATCTGACTGGTAATAAGGCCAGTTGAAGTATTTCTTCTGAGTAACCAATTGTGATTGAAGCAGCTGAAGCAATATCTAATTTAAATATAAACTGTGAGTTAGTGGAAGTGGAGGATTTCTAAAAATCTTATTACACGGTGATGTGAGTTTTAACTGCTTGCACTTGAACATAAAATCTATCAATAAACACTGGAATACTTTGATGGCTACTTTACGCAATATTTTAAATAAGTTGCAAGTACTGGTAATTATTGAAATAAGTATGCAAGAGAAAGACCACGTCAGGGTTTAATATCAGAGTTTAATTCTAAGTTTTTCTTTAAATTAATATCTGATCACAATCAGGTTCCCTCATATGTAAGGGTGAAAAGAACCCTTACATTTTATTTAAGAAGACCAAAATGCACAAGACATTTAAATACAAACACTTAGAGTGTAATAAGCGACTGGCGTGTATATAAGCAACTATATTTTCTTCTTTTCCACTTTCCAAATCAGCAGTAATATTATTTATTAGTCCGAACCACTTTCTGAGGTCCTCATATATGGTACACTTTTCCATTAGATGCTTGACTGTAAGAGCTTTATTACAAACACCGCACATTGGTCTTTCTTTGCCGGTTAACAAATATGAATTTGTTATTCGCGTGTGAACGATTCTAAGTCTGGTCACCGTCAACTGTTCTCGGCGAGTCAGCTTCACGTTGCTCTTTCATTTGTATTGAGAAGTTGTAACTGCATTAAGTTTGGTATTTAATCTTGTTCAGTAATTAATTCCACCTGTTTCTTATTGTATTAGACAATTTTTAACATCTGCCACTCGTTCAGGAATTCTGTTCAAGTTATCACAGACTTTTGTCTTTCTGGCAGGTTCGTCTGCACTTTCACTTCCTGCAATACCAACATGCCCTGGAGTCCATACAAATAAACGTCGCTGTCCTTGTCCATTTAAAACGTACAAAATGGACCAGATGTTGGTGATAAGGTCGTTCTTAATATTCTTGTTCCAAATTGAAGTAAGTGCACTTACGAATCGGAGCATATAAGCATTCTCTCTTCGCAGAAATGTTCAGAGTAGCGAAGAGCTTGCTGTATAGCAACGTTCTGCCGTATAAATATTTGCCATATCTGGCAGTTTCCAAGAATGTGCTTCTTCATTTACATATATGGAACATCCAACAAAGTGTTCGGTTTTCGAACCGTCAGTAAAAATTTTAATATATTCTTCATAATCACTGACGGTTGATAAAAATTCCTGTTGGATGATTACTGCTGGCTTCTTTTTTTTATTTTTCGACAGTAGAGATCCAATTTTATATTTACCGCTGGCACGAACTATGACGGTATTTCTCTTGTAGAATTTGCTAACGTCTCTGGTAAAGTAATCTTGTATTTTCTTGTCAATTTGTGATACGTCATGCTGGTTTCTTCGAAATAATTGGCTAGTTGCTCTGCAATTTAGTTTGGAGTATCTTTAACGTCATCTTCATATTGAAGGCAAGTTACGGGAGAAAAGCTTGCAGCCCCACAAATTGCCTTCACTTTCTTCTAAACTTCTGATGCAGTTTTGTTTCTGTCAATGGATGACACGTATTGTTGCAAGGATCGTTTTTTAGAATCTATCATAAATCTTTTTGCTTAAGCCCTGTATTTTTTAAAGGAAATTAGATTTTCCAGTGTTGGACGTTTCTTAAACGCGCGTTATACGCTTTTTTTCTTTTAATAGCTTCACCTATTTCATTTTTCCATCACAGAACAGATCTTGATGCCGTGTCGAGTATGGCATTAGTTATAACGTCGACATCGGATTCGATAACTCCTTCCGTTTCAGGGAGTATCGTTCTAGCTGTGAAGCTCGTCCAATGTGCCTTATCAATCAACCACCCTTTTGGAGATGGGATATATTTTCACTACAACGTCAGTTACAATTTGCACCAAGGGGACATTTTATTGCAAGCCCAGCGTCTTCAATTGTTAACTGTTGCCGGAGGCTACAGAACTGTCTTAAGAGTCTCTGTGATCAGTGGTATAAAACCCATCGACATTTTAGCTACGGAACGTAGCAAGCGGTATTTTTCTAAGAAGGGAGGCATTCTTACTTGTAAGCGTATGCGAGAAATCGAAGACCAAGGTTTTGTTGGCAAGTTAGGTGAACCACCTAACTCAGTCTAACGTCAGTTCCTCGCCCTGAGCAGAACGACTGAAGGGGCATAAGTAGAGTAGCACCCCGGGTGGCTCGGGACCACCTGGACAGTTGACTGGCCGGAGGAAGGGGTGTTAGCATTAAGCCATGGTTAGTTAGAATGGACTAATGATGATTATTGTTATAATGTTTGCACTGGCGAGGGTATGGGGTAACCATGTAGCCTTAGGTGCACTTGTGGACTCCGATCTGGTAGACCAGACCGGAGTCCATAAATGAAACCAAGTTTGGGGTATGAACTAAAGTTGAATTCACTAAGGGAACTAGGAATAAATTTCGTTTTTGCGAACAACATTTTTGTGGTATGTTATTTATGCAATTACCTCGATTCTTATGAGAAATTTACGCATAAGTTTGTTCTATAAAGTGTAGAACTAGGCGCAGGGTTTGTGCTTCCGCAACCTTGGTTTGCTACTTCAGAGGGCAACGAAGTAGGACAGTCAAGATTGTCCGAAAGAAGCTTACAGCGAAGGCGAAGGCTGAGTCATTAACTCACTAATGCAAATGTCTACCGAGGCATTTACGGCGGTGGCATTCCAACGAGCTCTGGCTTATTACTGTGAGATGTAAAAAGTTAGAAGGCAAAAGACTACTCCCGTTAAACCCCATCAGTGTTAGGAAGTGGGAGGGTGGTGTGGCGACCGGAATCGTCACAAGGCGGGTGTCTTCCCCTGCGGGAGTTAGCATGTTCATACCTTCTACGCTGTTTTATAAGTCCTTTTTTTAAAAAAAAATCCCTTTGATGTCCCTTCTAGATTTTTCTTTCTTTATTTTCACTCTCATTCTTTTTTTTAGAAGCTTCTCTACCCGTTACAGTATTAATAAACAACAGTCATAAAATACTATACCTATACTTTGTATTGTATTCTATTCTGAACTATAATACTTTGTCACTCAAAAATTAAATTAAAAGTAAAGTAATGTAGTGTATTAGAAATCAAATATTTATCTTATCATTATTTAAAAATTTTTTGTACAGATATTCATTACATTATACGTTTCATTATTTGACTGACACATTTTTTGATTATAATTAATTAATTTCGGTTAAAACACTATTATTAATAAATAATTGACATTCATATAAAATGTTATTAAATAAATAAATGTCATTTCATAAAATCGATTTTCAGAGTTTTGTTATATTTTATAAGAAAAGTCATACAAAAGTGTATGTCTTTACTTTTCTATAAATAACATTTACAGAAAAGTAAAATGTTATTTTGTGCAAAATTTTAGTTAAAAAAAATCCGTGTGTTTTCATATTTTATTATAAAAAAAAAATAATAAAAGAGGAATTTACTTAAAGATACTTAATTAAAGAGTTTAATTACTGATTAAAGACAAGGATCTTTAAAAAAGGAAGAATGCAAGTATTATGTTGAGATGTCTTCGTTTCTCAATAGTAGCTAAAATTAGTCATTGAATTTAATGCTAAAGTAGTATCATACAAACAGAAAATTTGGCCCATCATAATTATTTGTACATTAACTGTAATTTTTACTCAAATTTCAGTACATATAATACAATTCCGTTTGTAAATTAAGAATAAAAAAGGTATACAAAAAAAAACCTTTATTTATTCTTAGTTATATATTGTGTTTTTAATTTTTTTTTTTTTGTTAGGTTAAAAATATGACATATTTGTCCCTCTGACCTGGTTATTCTCAGTCTATATAATTATCTACTTTTTATTTATAACCTTTCCAAGTGGTAAGCGTACCCATAATTTTTATTTAAATTTATCCTTCAAAGCGTCAGTCACAACTTGCAATACAGTAATAATGCTGGTTTTATATCTAATCCTTCATGACATAAGATGCAATTTGGAATACAGTTATTTCTAATAGTGTGTTTTGTACCCACTTCTTCAATACGCCAGATACTGTTTGTAATTGTTATCTTAAAAGGCAACGGGTAGGTAGGTAATATATAACAAGGATGTTACTAGCAATAGGTACTTTATTGCATGGTTTTGTAAATAATTGTTCCAGGCAATGATTCTTCCAGGCTTAGTTTAAGATACTACTAGCAATACATTATATTATTTCTGGTTTTATACAGAATCCTTTAAGGAGTCAGGTGGATCTGTAAAGAAATGTTTTAATATATATAAACGTTTTGTTTTTTAAACGCAGTGGTTTTACATGACAGGTCATCCTGGTGAAGCCATAAATAATCATAACATAGACTTATTCTTGTATACCAAAAAGTAGAAGTATTTTCTCGTTGGGTTTTTTACTTTTTACATCACAAGTTTACCAGATTTGTATAGTGAAATTTATTTATTCAAATGGTTGCGTTTAATATTTATTACGGAGATAATTGTTTACTGAATAATTTTATCTAACATTGTAAATGAACGATTTTATTTGATTGTTCACTGAACTTTTATAAAATCATTTAATGAATTAAGGAAGCCGCTATAAGTAAAGGATGATCAGTCACATTTTTATTTTCGTATGTATCCAGAGCTTGTTCCCTGGCGTTTAGAGTATTAAGATACGAAAATATACTTTATAATTATTGCTATATATTTTATTTTTTTTATAATATAAAATTGTGTGTAATAATATATTAAGTGTTGAAAATAAATAAATAAAATAAAATTCTAGGTATAGAGTAATGACCTACAGCTACAGTTTTATTTAAAGAAAAATATGGGAATTAATTACCACTGTTCCTAATTACTTAAAAAACGTATAACTTTCCAAAATATTGAATTATAAAAGTTTAATATCTGAAAAATTGCAACTGATGTGGAGTTAGCCTCTCAGTAAATCTGCCTGATCTCGATTTACAAATCACAGATATCTTTGATGAACTAAAAAAGAAAACCTAAAAAAAGAAGCAAGACCATTTTACCAGACTCAGTTTTTTGTATTTTAGCAGTTCTGTTTCTCTAACTAGGTTTTAGAACATTTTAACAAGATCGTAAATTTTCTTCCACTTGGTTATTGTTACTGAAAAAAATTTTTTCCCAAAATCTTTTACTATTTTTCTTAAACGTCACATTATCAGCGACAATTTGATCTTTACAATGGCTGTTGATAATACTGTAAGATATTGTAGAGAGTGAAGAACATGAATCCTGCTAAAGTAATATTATGTATATTTTTACTCCTTTATACTTTATACTCTTATCCAATGATAATAATTTGAAAATTCAATCTTTAATATCAGTTTATTGAAAGGATTATTTTTTGGATACAGGTAATCTTGTATAAATATTACTAAAGAAAAGTGTTTTAAGTAACTGTACTTTGCGGTAGCGTATATTATCTATAACAAAACAAATCGTCTTTAAATGTTTGGTATTACATTTCTTTTTATCTATTTCTAAATATTACAAAATTTCTAAATTTACTCGTTTGACCTGTAGACACCCATCAAACGAGTATGTTTTTATATTGTGAAGTAATTTTCATGAAACTCAGCAATTGCATTTAATATTATTAATCATTTAATTACAATCAAAACTCTTTAAAAATAGGTTCTGAGAGGTTCTTATGATTCCCGACTATTTTTTTCTGTAACTGAGCTCTGAATATGTCTGCTATCTAAATACAATCTGTCGGCATTTTTCCTTAATTTTTTTCTCAAGAATAAAAATCAGCAATATTTCCAACTTTTCAATCAGAACATATCTATTGTTTGTTCTTACACCACTTAAATCCTAAGTTATAAACCACTTTTCTTAATTAATATGCCTAAAAATATATTGTTAGAAGATGGCAAACGTAAAGAAATTACGTGTAGTCAGTTTTTTTTTTTTTAATAAAATTATTCTATAAAATTGTTGTAGCATCTGTCTATTTTAATGTATAAAAAATAAAAAAGAATTTTAAAAAGATTATGAAAATTAAGATTATGAGAATTTGTTTCATATACACATGAAATAGAGGACTGTGTAATTCATAACAGTCTGTCTCTCGCTAACATACATAGTATGCTCGTGGTTTCCATTCAGAACATTCACGCACTGGGTTCTAATACCGGCCACTCTTAGAAAATTACATTCGTTGCAAAAAAAAAATCCTTAGAAAAATAAAATTATATATATATATATATATATATATATATATATATATATATATAATTGTTACTGTTGTTTTAAATTTGTTTAAGTGGCAAAAAAATACAAAGTTATTTTCTAAGAGATGATAAATCTAACTAAAATTCTTTGATTAGCTGAAAATTCAAATGCATAATTAATATTAAATTCCAGCTCAATTTATATAAAATTTTAGCTTGCAAAGAAAAAAATCAGTTATATTAAAATTTTATTTTCATATAATTTATATGAAACAATAGAAAATAGAATATAAAGAAGAAAAAATATCTTAGTATAAATCATTGCTTATGATGACTGATGGTAGAAGAAATTCACAAGTTGGGAAGGGTTATAAAATCACATTTTAGCAATGTTTTGAAATATTTTACCTATTTTGTTCCACTACGCTTATAATACTCATATTAAACTCAATATACATCGAAGAAATGTTGTTTTTGTTAGTGAATGTATCATAGTTAATTAACAGTTAATTTTCATTAATGAAACACTATTGATGAAATTAATAATTACAGTAATTTAACATTACAACATCCCTTGCTTACTTTAAGCAGTGTGATATGAAAAAAAAACAAAAAAACAGATAATATGGTATAAAAAAAATTTAGAAAGATTTCCAAAAGATGAGATAATAAAATTAACACAGTGGTGTGGATTTATTGATAAAGCGGTCGTTGGATGAACTTGTTAATAAAGTTTCTGGCAGAATCTTTTAAAGAGACAAATTGAATAGTAAAAGAATGTGTGTTAAGCATAAAACTTTGCAGAAAAACAAACACTGAATTTTAGAAATTATATAAATGTGAAGATTATACAGTACATATAAGTTCAATTTTTAGCGCGTAAATATACAAGAATACAGAATAGTATCAAAGTAGTAAAATTACTGATTACTCAGATAGAAAGCCTATTCATAAAGTCGGAACACCAACATAATTTATCATTCAATGTAGGTTTGAAAATCAACCTTAACTTTTTTGGATAGGGAACTAAAGATATAATGAAATCGGAGGACCGTAGAAATGTTGGGTATAATGAACGATAGGATGATACCATGCAAGTACAAAATTATGTTGATATGTAGGTAGTGGACTCTACAGGGTAATGGTAGTAGGGCTGGAATAATCCCTTGGACCGGTATGAAAATGAAGATACTTGATGTATAAGATAAACGATATTTAATAACAAATTCACTAAACTATAAGACATAGTAAATACAAATAATGGTATACTCACTGACGGAGCGGAGCCGTGTTATTTACAAACAAAGCACTTAGCGTGACTGCTCACTGGCGGAGCGAAGTCGATTTTGCTCCCGACAAATGCTATGTAGACTAATTTAATGACCGGCCACAACCAAACCTTATTACATGTTTTCTCCCACCACTTCTCAATGTCCAAAAACTTTTTCACTAAACAATTATAGTATAATACAAGTATATCGTGCTAAACCACAACGGTGCACCAGCATGGTATTTTTTGTTTACAACTAGAGAAAAGTTCTTTCTACTAAAAGTTATTTGTGAAAAATAAGAAAAAATAATTTTTAGATAACAGATTGTTTTTATCGAATCAATAAAAATATGATTAATAAAATTCATAAGAAGTATCCATCGATTAACTGATTATTTTTTATTTTTAGATAAATATTCTAAATTAGATGTGAAAAACAAATGGGAAAAAATAATGTATTACTGATTACAGAAAGACCTTTATTTAAAAAAAATAATGTACTCTAATAATATTGTTGTATATTAAAGTTTGTTTAATATTTAATTAATTTTCCACCCTAAATTTCGTGTTAATTCCTGCATAAGCACACTAACATTTTACTCAAATCAGATTTAAATCAATATGTTGACGTTGGTGTACCTTTAAGCCAAAGTTGTATTTATTACCTGGCTGATTATAAAGCCGTGCTGTAGACATTTCAACAAACTAACCTCAAAACAAGTTAAACAAACAAATCAGATTGTTAATTACGTTAGTAACCAAACAGTAACAGGAAGTAGGCAACTGTATCTCCTAAATAAACATTTCTAAAGCTATGAAATCTCTCAAGAATTAGACGTGAAGATATACAAAACTATATCGAGTCACATTTGGATTTTTTATAATTTTTTTCACTCGTTGTTATTAATTTCCGTTATTAAGATTTTCCAATGAAAGAATGCAAATAGATTAGGCATACAATATGCATTAAATCAAAAGTTGACTCTTTCTCAGAGATTTTTGTAAATCAAAAATATGTCTTTCCTTTGACTTAAAGGATAAAATATGTGATAAAAATGACCTTACAAGAAATGAGGTTTGTTTAATTACTCGTATTATTTTAACCGGCCGATGTCGAATAACTAAAACAAAAAAAAATCTTGACGTAAATATAGTTTTAAGCATTTACACATTTACACAATATACACTTTACATATTTCAATCGTGTTAAGCGATTTTATCAGTAGATATTGACATTTTTAAAGGTAAATAAATATAGATATATACGGGATGTAAACAAAATTAAATAAATTTTCAATAGTTGTACATAGAAAATTGAAATTTATCAAACGTTTCTACCTCAAAACGTCCTTTTTTCGGTATGGGACCATTATTTATCCAATCTGATAAGGTGGATTATCTATAAAAGTGGAAAGGGTAGAGTTATGACACATCATTTAAAGGACATTCAAAACTAAATGCTTTGACTAAATAACTTCGGGCTGTAACAGCTATAAACGAGAAATAAAACTGGCGGCCATTAGTATTTTTTAGAGATAGTTTAAAAAGTGGTCTACAATAAACTCCCAGGCCGTGGTTTCATATCGAAATAAGATCGATTTTATTTTTTTTTTGTTTCAGTATTGTTATTTAAGAGAAATTGTAGACCTTTAAAAAAGTAGCTGTGAAAAATATTGAATGGTCGTCTTTTTGGATTAAGTTGTTTAGCCTTAAGGTTTTTAAAAAAAAACATATTTCTTTCAATAAATATTTTTTAAAATAATGCGATACAATCTTACCCTTTCCATTTAAAATTTAAGTTGCCTCCCCGTTGAAAGCCCCCTGGGTGTCTGGAGTGAGGTGGTCTATTACTGAAAAATAAATTGTTTGAGGTAGAAGCATTAGCTAAATTTTATTTTTCTATTTTTAACTATTAAAAAAAATTTATTTAAGGGTTTCCGTATTTTGTTAAGTAAGAGATATCCAATCCCGAATTATGTTAATTTCCATTATTTTAAATGTTGTATAATGATAAAAAACTCAAGAAAGCAGCATCGACATAAAGAAGGGACACATTTAACTTTACTTTCTGTCATTATGTCAACAAAAAAAAATTTCCAAAATTATTTATTTTAAATCATGTACATGTACAATATTGTCTGGTTTGAACTAAATTTTGTTCTTCTAAATTTGGTTTAATTAAAGAATTAAAATATACTCGCATTATTCAATTTTAGTCTTAAGATTTTTATAATTCTTAAGTAATCTGTCAAAAAAGTAACTTGTAAGCGCTGAATAGCACCATCATTTCGGTTGATCTGGTATGTTGCTACGCAACCATATGTTTGGCTCGATGAAAACGGTAGGTAAACAACACAGTAGGTACTTTCCTTAGCGTTTTACATTACATGAAATTATTGTTAAATCTGAATATTCTATATCTTTTTTTAGGAGTGACTTGGGAGTAATATCAGGACCGTATTCTTATTATTATTGTAAAATTTAACTTCTAGATAAAAACATAGTCTAGAATTAAGATTAACTTCAAATTAAGCAATAATTTCATTTGAATCTCTTCAAATGTTAAGACCAATTAAATTTAATTTACTTGAAAATGAATATTTTTGCCGTTTATTTAGTATGAATATGTTGAGGATGGAGTTTAAAGAGAACAGAAACGAGTTAAAGGTTGTTAGCTATTTAACAATTGAAATAACACGTGTTATTTCATTGCGATGAAATGTTATTTCACTGAGTGCTATTAAAGCTCATTCCCAAAAGTTGAATTATCTGTTTTATTAGTTAAAAACTGATTATTAAAAATTGGCAGAATCAAGGTAGAAACGACTGTAGTAGTTATTGCTCTGCCACTTCACTCTTACTGGTATAATTATCACTATATTAATTCTTCTTGTCTGTACTTCCCGGACAGTGAAAAATTACTAGTCAACTGCTTCAATCAATGAGCTGCTAAACTGACCAGATCGCGGAGTCAAAATCATAATACTATTTCTCTTTAAAGCTTCTGAAAAAAATCTACCTATTATCTGATGAAGATGAAAATCTGAGAGAGACTGAGTAAACATCTGGTTTCTTATTTAATACAATATACAATTTACCAAAATACGTTTGTAATTGCTTTGGTTGGTAATAGAAAATATATAAAAAGATAAGATAGGTAGTTAGGTAGATTTTCCCCAATCTGCATATTACACAGTTTCTTTCTAAAAACGGAGCTTTTTGAGATAGGTTGGCCAGATTTGGTTTGATTAATTTAGGTTTGTGTTCGGAGTGTAGGCTCGTTGATGATGTGCGCCATGTCTTATAGGTCTGCTTCAGGTACGAAGCTGAATCTACCAGCTAGAGCTAGAGACCTTACATGGATCAATTCTGGCTCTTAAAATATTTTCTATTTCCCTCTATAAATAAGCAACTATTTTTTCCCGAGCTGGTTACATAAAATGAAATTCCTGATCAAAAGTTTTTATCTAAAAGAAAATTTAAAAAAACCTGTTTGAATCGCGTTGTTAATAATAATGATAAAAAAATAACTGAAATAACTGTACACATCTTTAGCGTTTAATATAGATTTCAAAAGCCGCCGGGTTTTGACTTGCCACGTAAGACATGGTCAACGCTAAACAGAATACGAACTCAGCATGGTAGGTGCGCCTATTTCCTGTATAAATGAGGTAAAACACCGACGCCTCTTTGCAAGTGTCGTGAAAATCACTGTTAAACATCACAGAAGTTTGCCCTAGGGCAGCTTATGAAGATTTTCTGATGGTGACTTCAGAAACAGTAACTTATATTAATTTGTTAGATGTTTGTTTTTAATTTTTGATTGTAATTGGTGTTGTGTCTTGGTTCCATACGCTAAATAAATAAATAGATTTCAGATTGTAGTTAAATCGCGAGGGTGGGGGAAGAAAAAGATATTGGATGAAATTCCACTTGCGTAAGTTTAAGAAATCATTTATTTACATAAAACCTTCAAGTTTTGAGGTCAATGTTATGATCTAATCGTGTTAAAATTGGAATCAAGTGATGGGTTAGCGAGAGATCGCGATAGTTTTCAAGTGTTTTGAGAGACCAAAAACGAGTTAAAAATTATCAAAATTCTTGTGGTTATTCGTGTCAGTATTCCTATCACAGGTATAAAGTTATTTTCTGTTAATTTATTCCATTGTATAGAGGTTTTTTAATAAAAAAATCGAAATATAACTTGAGTTTATATAAAAGAAAATTTGTGTAAATACAAAGCAAGAACAAACGCCGCCGTCCAGTACAGAGCACTGTTATTACCTTGCAATAATATTCTTATGTCCGTAATATAGCTTAAATAACACTTTAGGGATTTTAAAAAATGCTAAGAATAAACTAAAATAAAGTGTGTCAGTTACAGTTGGAAACTTGGTAAGATTTTGAACCAGGTTATAAATTGATGACAGAAATAATGTAGTATTTCAACTCACAAACAATTATATTAGGTAGTGATCAAAAACCTAATAGATAATTTTTCCTTACGTACATTTACAGCACATTTACTGAGTTATACACTTTTATTGCGTTATAAAGATTTTTGTGGGAAATATTTCTTAGAAAAAGGTTTTACATTTTTTTAATGATTTTTTGATGTTTGTGACAGATAAAAAGGTTTATATTACTCTATTAACGATACTTGATCATTCAGAATACGCTTACTGTTTACTTAGTCACTCAAATATGATTTTAATCTCGGAACATGTAACTATTATAGTGTGATTTAACAAAAAACACTTAAAGCTAAAAGTTTAGTATACTGGTTGAATTATAAAAAAATAAAACAAGTTTAGAATTATATGCTGCTATAAAATTATTTAAAATGTATTATTTATTGTTAAGATAATGTAGTATTTTCATGCTAAATATATTTTAAAATCAGCAAATTCTGTCTGATATACGAAATTACTTTTGAAAAGTATTGTTTAAAAAACCTTCTTCGTACTAGTCCGACATTTCTTTAAATCCGTAAAGATGTTAGAAATCATGACTTTTTTGAAGACTTTTTCACAGACTTTTCGAAGAAAAGTACGGTATTACATTTGGTCCACGGCGGGATTATGGGTTGAAATTGAATTTTTTCTTTACGTTTTGAAATATGAGGAGGTCGAAAATACCATTCACTAAAATGTAATTTCCTTATATTTTGAAAGTTTGTTTATTTGCACATCACGCGAGAACAAACCGACCGATTAACTTTTAAATTTTTAGGATACATTCTCTTTATCTACAGCGCTGGGTTCGGACCCGTGACAATCGGAAGCCCGAAGGAACCGAGTGGAACCCCTGGATCGGGCCCGGAGCTCTCCTTGGCTGACTTGGGCCCCGAAGCTCCAGGGGTCGATACCCCAGTCGGCTAGTGTGTGTATATATATATATAAAATTTGTGATTCGAAAATCCCAAAACCACTCGATCAAATTCATTGAAATTTATATATGCCGCAGTAGTCTACTTGAAGTTGCGCATGTAAAGATTTGATGAAGATTGGTTGAGTTGTTCTTCAGGTACGCTCAATTTAAGATCGATAACAGTCAAATAACCTCATTTTGAGGTTATTTTGCTTTGTATTGGCGTGTTTTTCACACACGCTTATGCAGTGAGTCATGGTAGTTAGCGAGTTTAAACATCATACTTGTGTGCAGGGACTACTCGATATTTTTAATTATTTCATCAAATTACGATTATAATTAACTTTTTTCCAAATAGAAAATATCTTTAATATTAAATAAAAATAAAAAATCCCTTAGTTTTCTCGTTTGTGTTTTATATATTTCCTGCGCGAAGAAGTATGCAAAGATATTATACAGAATAAATTAACGAAAAGTTTGTCAACTTGCGAAGAAATGCGGTTCCGTTATCATTTACGAGAGACCGAAACAAACGGCAATACTGCAATCGCTTGTTTAAATCTGGAGGCTGAAGCTCTTTGACAATCGACGCGATACGGATACAATTTCAATTTTTTAGTAGCTTTCTGAACACTCGAATATGACAAACCAACTTGCGTGGAAAATTTTCGTAAACTTTTCCGTGGAGAATTGAGCAATCTTGTTTTCACATTCTCTAAAACGTCATCTGTCAAGCGAGTTGGTCGGCCACTACGTTTTCTGTCGCAAACACTACCTGTCTCTCGAAATCGGTTTGCTAGCGTGGAAATTGACATTTTTTCTGGCGGAGGAACACCAATAAATTTAATTTGAAATGATTCTTTTACACTCGCGTACGCTTTTGTAGCAAAATATTGCTCAAGAATGAAAACTTGTTCTATAATAAAATACATTCAGTTCGTAACACGACCGGAAACGGCACAAAAAATTACACAGCTCAAGGAGAATCAACTCATACTGCTGTATCTATACCGGTTGGGTAGCGCTACCAACTTCGTGTCACAAAACAAAATTTCCCTTTCTTAGAAAAAAATTACCAGACATTAACAATTAGGTAACAGGACTAAAAAATCACTCTGTACTTCATGCAGTAGGAAAATGATCGAATGAGTAAGTGATAAACACGTCGTTGCAAATCACTTGTTTAACAGCTGATTTTCGAAGCTGAAGGATCTCAGGTTCGAATCCTAGTAAACCTCGGTATCTTTTATTCGGTTTTGAATAATAATAGACAGTGAATGCAGGGCCGAGGGGGTGTAATACAAGTTTTATTGTTCACTAGTTGAACAGACTGCAACGTACACATTTGGAGTAAATATATATGTCTAAATGCTTACTCGTATGTGAACGTATGCTATATCGTTGTAATATTATATTTTTTTGGAGTGAAGTGTTTAAGATTAAGGTTGAAAAGAAAGATAATTTTTTACATTTTTCTCAATTTTAACTTTTTAAAAATTTTGTTAAATTGTTTTTGGTATTCTTTTATTTAACCTGATAGGGAAAAAACACTATGTAATTCTATCCTGTTCATATTTTATATAAATTACGGTCTGTAACAAAATAAAATCTTGTAGGTTAGAAAAAATCTTGTAGATAAAATTTTCAGAATATTATAAATTTGTCCAAATTATATTTGTAAGTCAAAAATATTCAAATACCTTTTAGAAATTTACTAATTTCAATTATTTCTTTGCGTGTGGCTAAAGAAACAAGAAAATAAAATAATATTGTTGATGATTTTATTATAAATAAAATTTGCATTTATTATAAATAAAAGTATTAAATTAATTTTCTAAAACAATATTCCATTAAAACAAAAAAAAAAAAAAAATAATCTACTTACTTATTACGAATCGCTTATTGTCTGAGTAAAATACGAGTAGCTTAAAAAGATTTTTATACATGAATAGTTTTAAAAAATACATGAAGATTAACATTAAAAGATAAAATTTCCTACCTAAAAGATTTATATTGTATAAGCTTAAATTATTCCTAAGTTATACGATGATGATATGATTATAAATTTGTCCAAATTATATTTGTAAGTCAAAAATATTCAAATACCTTTTAGAAATTTACTAATTTCAATTATTTCTTTGCGTGTGGCTAAAGAAACAAGAAAATAAAATAATATTGTTGATGATTTTATTATAAATAAAATTTGCATTTATTATAAATAAAAGTATTAAATTAATTTTCTAAAACAATATTCCATTAAAACAAAAAAAAAAAAAAAAAATAATCTATTTACTTATTACGAATCGCTTATTGTCTGAGTAAAATACGAGTAGCTTAAAAAGATTTTTATACATGAATAGTTTTAAAAAATACATGAAGATTAACATTAAAAGATAAAATTTCCTACCTAAAAGATTTATATTGTATAAGCTTAAATTATTCCTAAGTTATACGGTGGTGTATTTATATCCGTTTAGAAGAGAAATGAGTAACCTAATAATCCTTCACATCTGTGGTTACATATGGGGAAAATATTACGTCGTATGAAGAATGTAGTTTAAATACATTCATGGTAGAATAGATTTAAAAAGGATTTTCCTTTTTTTTACTTTTTAGAGGTTTTTCATCAGTCAACCAATTACATTTATTTTCAGAAATAAAGGGAATTTGATTAATATCATTGCTGTATTATCTATATTGGAAAAATTAAACAGTATTCGATTATTTGATTATAAATGTGACATTTTATTCCTTAAAAAAATTACACAACAGGATATATATATAGATTCCGTTTGTTTACGGTCCGTAACAATGACAAGGGAGCATGTTTGAAATAACATTACATTACCAAATGAAAAAGAATTACGGTTTCAACAGAAATCAGAAATATTTAAGACAGTCTCTTATCGGTTCTAGTAGCTAGATTATACATATATCTTCGAATATTTGTAAAAAAAAACCCATTGATTCGTTATTTAAACTCAGGTATTTTTATGTATTGGTAGATATATTAAAATTATTTGTTATTCATCTTGCTTATGAAAACCTAGCTTGAATTCTCAAAATTAACAGGAAGTCCCATCAGGTTGGTGAAGGATCATTCTGTAATACAGTGCTGCTGTGGATTTCCTCCACTGAATATGCAAAAGGCCAAATTCGGTCACTTCCTTCAAACTTTAACAAGCTCTGAAATATGGTAACTAAAAACTTGGGAGGCTGTACTAAATTGAAATGAAAAAATACGTGAAATGTATAAAAATAAATTTAATACATTTTTTTTTTTGTTGTTCGAATGCAAAAATCTGTTAAAGTATTTTATGATATTACCGGCTACCTCGGCCAAGTATACAACACTTTGCACAGCTAATTCATTGAAAATTGAAAATGTTTGCAATTGACTCGTAAAACTCGTTATTTTTATGTTGATAATAAACGGTTAAATATAAGAAACAGAAAAAAATGTTCTCGATTTTTAAATTGGAGCCCTGCGTATCAATGGGGCAATTTATTATTTTAATAATTACCAAAATAAAATTTAAACATCAAAGTTATCCAAATTCAAATAAAACAGTTTTTGATTTTAGGTCTCTAACACTTATGACAATTTGGTAAACATTTTTTTATGAAGTGATTATTAACAAAACATAGCTTTTATGATTTTAATGAAAACACGCTGAGTTTTTATTTTATCACTACATCCCCGTGGCGGACATACAATTTAAGTATACACGGCCCGGGGGCGTGTCTTTTAACTCAAAGAGGTCTCCCCACTCACCGGCTAAAAATCCGGCACGGCCAACCCCGGGTGGATCTTCTGTTACCTGCCTCAAATCCCCAGCGGACGGTAACCAGGCCCGACTCTGTCGTTCACAGCTCACCCCAGAGACCGGGTCTCGGTCATTAGCATTGCCTACCTCTAACCACGGAAGGGGAAGAAAAACCAATCCCGGCTATGCCGTGCCCCGTAAAACATTGAGTCACGTAATAACCGAGCTCACCGTGCCGCCTGTCAAACCAAAGGTCAAGATCCGTGACAATTAATTTGGTCCAGCCTGCTCGGTCTTCTGACCGCCACCTCTCCTTCCACTTTCTACGGATTGTATCTGCGGCCTCAGCCCTGTCCACACCGTCAAAACAGAACGTGCGTTTCAGGGCCAACAGCTCAATCGGAGGAACCGATGACAGGACGCAAGTTGCCTCATACGAGACCGTACGATATCCTGCGATGACACCAAGGAGAACACTCCTATGAATCCCCTGAAGGCTCACAACATTACGCCTAACGTCTGAGGCAGCGATCCATTCGGGGGCCGCATATAGCAATGAAGAGGCCACCACAGAGGCGATTAGTCTCCTCTTCGATGTCCTTGGCGCCTTCTGGTCAGCCATCAAGGCAATGATTGTCCGAACCGTTTTTCCGGCCTTTTCGCAGCAATACAGGACGTGGTCCCTAAATTTCAGGTTTTTGTCCAACAGGACTCCCAAGTAGCGTACACACATCCACGTATTTATAGTCTGGCCGCCTATGACTTCTTGTTATAAACAAGAATCCAGAGGAGGGGGCTTAACACTGATCCCTGCGGAACTCCCCGGCCAAGACTACAGTTAATCGGACCATCCAGAGCCTCAATCCACATTTACCTGTCATAAAAATATTCTTCGATGTGCCTTCTGATGTAAGCACTGAATCCCCTTAGCTATGAGAGCCATCATAAAACACAGTTGTAGGAATTTTTCATCACGCTGCTTTTTTCTGATGCACGGTTTACACGCACAAAACTTAATTTAAAATATTTATAATTTTATTTAAATATAATATTTTTTGTACAGCTGTATGTCAATGTTACACTAGCATTCCTTGTTGTGACAGAAAGTACTATTGACGCATAATACCCACTTATCCAGTAGTTTAGAGAATTTTTGGGGGTGGGGGTACGGTTTTGAACAAATATTTTTTGAAAATATTATTTGTAATTTTTAACAATATACCTAAAAAAAATAAGACCTTAATTTGGCGAAAATGAGATACTGAGGTGATCTTGCTCTACAGCCTCAATTCCTTGACTTTTTGAGTTGAACATTATCTTATATATACGCTTATAACTAATCTGGCCAAGTTTGGACAAAATCGGTTCAGTAGTCCTGTAGATATAGCGTATGAGACACCGAAAACACACACACACACGTATATACCAAAAAAAGAATATATATTATTTAGAGGTGAGGGAATAAATCTAACAAACAATTTTTTTTAAATATTCATATGTAGTTTAACAAATCTGCTTAATTAAAGTATTCTGTAAATTTTACACCCCAATAAAACTAAAACAGATCTAATAATTTTCAAGAACCTTTTCTGTGTTTAAAGTCCGGGATATAAAATTTTGAAAAAGTTTAGAGATTTTTCTATTTTGCTCTTTATATGATTATATATAAACCGATTGTTTTTAATATTAAAGCCGAAGGATGATAGAGCAGAACAGGAAGACTTACTATAAAAGTATAAATAACAGAATTTGAACAACCATTCCTTCAATGTAAAAAACATCTTTGGAACTTCTTTAAAAGAGACAAACCAGATTGTCATATAACTAATAATAAACTTTTTTAAATTGTAACTCTCATAATTTTTTTGTTTGAGAAAACTTTATGATTTATGTACAGATCACTTCTCGTAGCTATGGTTATTCTTATCAGTCAGTTCACCTGAACTGCAAATTAATGTTATCCTAACAGTCATTTTCCTGTTTCCAATTCATTAAATGAACAGGAATTATTTGATTTTTTTTTTAATTGATCTTCACTTCGTATAGTCTGATAAATGTTCTTAATATATTTATGTCCAAACCTAAATGACAGATTGATTATTCACTATTATGAAAATTGTGTCAATTTCTTATTTGGTTACTCTATCCCATTAGTTATATTTGATCTAACCCTGGTAGGATCAGAAAATTCTATTCACATTTTTATTTATTCAGGGAATGTGCATTTTATTAACTTATTTTTTTTACTATTAATTTTTTTACTTTTATGTTGCAATAACTCATAATAATGTTAAAATATATTGCCTACGCTTTGAAATATTTTCACACCCATATTTGAAGCTCAGCGATTACTTTCTCTTCCTAAACCTCAAGAAATGGCTGATGGAAAATTGATTTCAAATGATTAGGTCAAAGCCCAGACAACCGCTTATTTTGTAGATTTGGACATATCACATTCTATTTAGGTATTAAAAAGTTTGAAAGTCGTTATTTGAATGTATTGAACTGCAGTATGACTACGATGAAAAATAAAAAAAAATTCCTGAAAAATCTAGTGTTTTTTTTTTGTCAGGTTGGGAACTTTACGAACGACCCTCATACTCTCACTGATTTAAAGTGTTAATTTAAAGTATTTTAAAATAATTTGATCATTTCTAATACTTTTTAAAAAATTACATCTAAATATCGAACAATACTTATAGCTGAGATATTTATTTATTTTTATTCAATTAACGCACTAAAGGGAATTTATTTGCCTTTGTGGCAATATGAAATTACTGCAAGAATGACCTATTTTACTTCTTCTTATCCATTATTTGATTATTGATTACTGTAGTGGCTTTGTAATTTGCAAAAATCATTTTATTTTTTATTGCTGCCTTTAACCAATAAATAATAATAATAATAATAATATCTTAATAAATTAAAAACTTATTCAATATTTTTGCTTCTCAACATTTTTTTCTCAGCGAATAAAAGAATTCATAATTACTTCAAATAAATTAATTCTTTTATTTCACTTAAAAGTATAAATTAAATTGTTTAGGAAATGTTTTTAATAAATCGTTGTTATAATTTTGTTTCATACAGTATTATATCAATTTCTTTTAATATTCTTTATTTATTCCTACATACAGGAATAATGTTAGTTATGAATGTTATGATTATGAAATTTGTAGAAAAACTTGACATGATTGAGATGAGACCTAAACAAACATCCGTTTTTTTTTTTAATAATACGAGAAACTTTTGTTAAAAAAACATTATTACTATTAATTATTAATTTCGTAAAACATACCCATTATTTTTTTTTAATTTCTGTTTAAATCCCTTTTTAGACTTCGCGAGATTTCGAAGTCTAATATTTCGTTTAAGTCTAATATGGAGGCGTTAGAAATTTTCTGATTTATGTTTATTTCTTCCTAACTAACTTTAAAATCTCTAATGTAATTTATTTGAATAGTATTTATTTTAAAATTACTATGAGTATTATTTTTATGTTGTCTTGTGTTTGTTCGTCTAGTACCTAGGCATTTTGATTGAATTGAATAGATATTGGTACTACAGTATAAGTAACTTTTGCCATTTTTTAGATTTGGCACTCGTAGATTTAGACCGGTTTCAGAATATATTTAAACAATGTGAGTTTTCTACATAACAGTACTGTAGATTATCGATTTATAAAATTATGAAATAGTCTCGGTTCTCTATTGCAGTTTTATAATTTATTAATTAAATGTGAGATCCTTATAAATCTTCTGTCAAATGTAATTATATACATATTTTACTTGTCTACTGTAAATTTGAGTTGTTAATTAAATAATAGAGGACAAAATGTTATGGAAGATCTTAAAGGTTTTGTTGAGTTTTTTTTTTAGCTAATCAGAAATTTTATTATGTTAAGCTGTGATATAAGGAAGGTAGTAGAAGTGTTTCCTGAAAGAACTGCAATGCCATTAGTGTACCAAGTCGTCAGTATTTATTATGATTCTACATGACTCTTGAATATATGTACGAGTATGTAAGAAGTCTTCTATATTCATTTTAACAGAAAGAACCTTTATTTTTTTGTAATAGGGATCCAATATCTTTGTGCAGATTGAGTAGTGCTTTAAACACTGTCATCTATTCATTTAATTTGGATGAAAATTTACAAATTATTTTTATTTTATTAAATGGAAACTATTATATAAATCCCTTGAGTGCGTATATAATACGAACAATGTTCTTATGAAGGAGAACTTAAATAAAATATTTTTATTTAAATTTAAGAGAATATTTTTGTAGATGGTTTTTGAAAATTTTCTTATTTTACGATTTATTTTAATCACAGCTCTTCATTTCTATTGCAGATACATAAAAATGATTTAAAATTATTAAAACGTAATGATGATTTTACAAATTGCATTTGTTTCAATTTATGAAATTAAAGATTTTTTTTTCTTTATAAATCAGTCGCGAAACTTTCTAGTACATTCCATGAGTAATCAGTACATTGCTGATTAAGCAGCAATTTTCCTGTCCAATTAATTGTTACGTCCCATAATTAGATTATATAATCAACCACTCTGCATTAGCCGTATTATCATTTCCTACTCTTGTTGTAATACGCAAAACTTTCTTTTGCCACGTCTGAAAGCCATATGTTATCTGTAAATATGTAAATAGTAAATTGTACATATGTACATATGTAAATATGTAAATCATTCCAAATATTTGAAAAAAAACCGAAAAATCGTAGCAAACAATTAATATGCACATATTATTTTCTTTTATTAGTATTTTTTTTAAAATTAATTTACTTTTTCTGGTAATGAATAATATGAGATCTATTTTTTTATTATATATATATTTTTTCAAATTCAACTATTTTAAAATATACAGGCTTATTTTTTTATTGTTACTATTCCTATTTATATTTTATTATCCTATTTATTACAAGTCTCTCTCTCTCTCTCTCTGTGTATGTGTGTGTGTGTTTTATTAGGGCATTAATTGGTATTGTTTATTACAATTAGTACCGTAAAATAGTTTCTATTTTGTTTATATATTTCTATTACATTTATTTGTATTTATGAACATGTAATAAACATACACTTTGTAAAAGCTTATTACTACTTGCTACTGTATACAATTATCAATCTCCCAGTTATCAATTGTTCGATTATCTATCTGCTAATAATGGTAGATGTATTATTTTCACAAGTATTATATAAATCTCTTGAGTGAAATTAATAGTATGTCATATTATGAGATTCATACAAGAGAATACCCCCAAATATGATGCATAATAAGTCGTATGCTTTAAATGTTATATGAGAGAAATCAATCTTTTCAAATCTGAATTGAAAGGTAAATGTCAGTATAAAAATTAGGTTTCACGTTGCTATAGTGTGAGCACTAGGTAACTAATATTCATACGTTTATAAATTATAGTTAAAAAAAAATTTCATTTTTGAATAACTCAATAGATTGCTAAAATGATTTCACAATCAAGAAATATAAACGTCTAGTATATAAATTTACAAATTAATGAACGTTGTTTAAATTATTTCTCTTAAATTTCAATTAATTGTCAATGTTTGTGGGAAGATTAGTTTATATTGTCATGGTATCAGTAGAAATTTAGTGTACAATTAACATTTTGATCATTTGGTGGTTTTACATATACAAGTATAGTTTGTACAGAAACTAATGTGAGGAGTTGTGCAACACTTGCAGCTATTAAACTTGAAACCATTTTCTCTTTGAAAAGCTTTCGTTTTATCTGGCAACGCTTATTGTTCGTTATAACTCGTGCTAAAGATTGTAAAGCAGACTTATTTTCACTTCTTGCAACTTTAGAACACCTTCCCTTTTCTTCTCATCGTTGTTAAATTGTCTTTTAAACTGTACAGTTATAAAGTGAAGGAGAAAAGTTTTGTACCACGTTATACGTAAAGGTTTATACCAACTAATTGCATTTTCAAGAGTATTATGATTTTAATTTTCTAATTGATGTATAATAACATTTAAATATTGTAATCATATTTTAATGAAATAAATAAACGAATCAATTAAAGAAAAAAAAATTAGTTAAAAAATATCTATAAATTCTTTTATTTAACTTTAAAATGTGAAAAAAACTGTTTCAATTATTCAGTCATAAGGAAGATTCAGTATAAAAGGAAACTGAATACTGGTGAAAGGTTACCTGAGTAAACAAGTAGTAAATATACTCCTTTTCTTTCTGAATGAAATACCAGAATGAAGAGAAATTAAATGAAATATATTTTTAATAAGGGTGCCATTGTTTTTATTTGTAAAATAATATAAAGGAATTTTTTATTAAAATTTTCAGAATGATCAGAATTGAAACACAGAAAGTAAAATTTTATACGGTTTTTAATAATGTAGACTGTATTTGTGAGAACCTTAAAAAAACTGATAATAACCGGTTGCCAGGACTGTATCTTGGAATTCTATTGAAGGGATCACGTTAAATAATTTTTTTTGCGGTTTAGACAACTATGGACCAAGCAAATCTTATTTCTTCTGGTTTGTTTTTTCTTTCCGCCCAATAGTTTTTCATACTTTCTGGGTTTTTGGTCTTTTTCTTCTCCATATATTTCACTTTGGTGTAATTCTTTTTATTTCTCACCGTTTCAAACTCTACTTCGTGTATTTTTTTGCCTGAATAGCTTTCTATTTTTCATTTTATGTTCTTGGATCCCTAGGTTCTTTTTGCATTTGTTGTAGGTATTCACGGTTGTTCTTTTTTTCCCAGACTTTAAGGAATATTAGTTTATTTAGTATCCGTTCACCTACTCTGTACACACGGGCCAGGAACCTCAGTTTCCTTCTTCTTATACCTTTTTTGATATTCTCAATTTTATTCATATTGTAACAGGATCAGTATCACGGACCAGGCTAACGATTTTCTTCCAATTAAGTAGAAAGAGAAAATAATAATGGAAAGAAGAATCCAGATGGCACAAAGGGATTTTATTTCTCAGACTAACAGATCCGTTTACAATCTGTTCTTTATAATACAGACAATGGCATTTCCAAACCCTGTTGTTTGACCAGAATTGTTAACGGACCGGTATAAACATTTATAGAAAAACCTAAGGGCACCGACTATAAAAATGATTACTCTTCAACAGTTAAAGTGATGAAGCGGGTACTGGTTCTGTATGCCAGAGGATATAAATACGTTGCCAGGGACCAACGGAAAGAGTCAGTAGTTCTGCAAGGCCGTGTTCAGCGTAGTCATGAAAACAAGCGATAACAGTGAGTAGTTTTATAAGCCCGAGTTCGACGCGATTGCAATGACGGCAATATCAGTAAGGGATGGTAACAACGAGTGAACTGTACATAACGAGCATATCATTGTGGCAGTGGGTGAATGTAGGAAGTTATTCGGTGAGTTATTTGCAAACATTAGTGAAAATGGTATTCTACTCATTCATAATGTGTAGAGTAATGCTATCGTAAACAGAGAAAGAAATATTATTTACAGAAATTAAATTGTATGAACTTTATACTTTTCTAGTGATAACTCGTTAATGCAGTATTAGGTTTTAGCGGTCATTATAACGGTTTTAGTAAATTCGACTGTATTTTGGTTTACATAATTTGTCATTACAAATCCTGTTATTTTTATTGAAATTAGTTTTTTGTACGTTATGTATATTAATTATGTATTTTGATTTATTATTATCATTTTTATTAATAATTTTATTATTTATTTTCATTACATGTCTTTAGAGTGATAAATTGTATTTATATAAGAAATTTTTATTTTATTAGTCTCTTCTCTCAATATCCTGGTCGAACCGCGAACAGGTGACAGTGTATTACTAAGTGGGATTTCAGTTCGTAATCTTCTGTTGTTTGCTTGGAACCTTGTTCTCACTGTTGTACTGTCTCTCTATTTTCTTAATAGCGACACGTTACCGATTTCCAGGTCGGAAACGTGCAACGTTTCACTTCCGTTTAGTGCCAATAATCTCACCATTTTGGTGTAATGTCTGATTTTGTTCCTTTTTGAGAGGTTCTTTTTTTTAGAGCAGGTAAAGTAATTTATCCAGTTCTTTTCTTCTTCTTCTATTCCCGTTTTATCCGTACTGATGAATTTTATTCCCTAGCTATCGTATTCTCCCTAGCTATTTGAATGAATATTATTATTTTTTATAACCATCAAAAAACACTGACTTAGGGGTTGGTAATAAATCATGTATCATTATTATCATGCTAATTTTACTACTTCATATTTTATATCTGATTTAGTTTTTTTATTTTCGGCCATTTAATTTAACCATGATTAATATGGTGTTGTTTTGTTCGTTACTTAACCATGATAACGCATATATCATAACTACATATGTGTATGTCGATCAGACTTCACATTACAATTTTTCTAATAAATTAAACCTATCCTTCGTTCAACCACTTCATTTGTAAAATGAATCGATTCCCAATACTATCAACTGGTTGAAATCCTATAATTTTCAATTTATTCTTCGTCATGCATACAAGTAAACTGAAACGTAAGAGTTGTACAAGAGTTTGGTGAAGAAAACAATGAACTATTAAATGCAAATTCTAATACTTCAGGAAGAATAGGTTTTTTTAAACTTATCTTGCTTTAAAATACAATCAGTCATATCATCTTAAGTAATTATCACTGAGATTTTAAAAGTCTGTTATGTACGAAATTTAATATAAAAGCGCAATACTTTCAACAAATAAAGTAAAACGTACTCCTTTATTAGTGTTGATGGTAACTGCTCTAAAGGAAAACTTCTTACTCGCACAACCTTTTGCTGATTACAATAGATAGAATAACTGAACGAGTATTATTAAACCGTTTAAAGTATCGTTAACTCCAAGATTTTGCTTGAGACCATTCAGCAGTTATTTGATATTCTACCTCTTTTTAAATTATTCAGTAAATGTCTCTTTAACTACCCTTCTAATGTTGGTTCCGTCATACTGTCTGTTCAATACCTCCAGTTAAATGAGTTTTTGAATACAAACTTGCAGCTCTATATTCATACTAACACCTTTTTGAAGACCATCATCTTCTCCCATTTCATTATTATACTCGTATTCTTATAATTCTCGCAGTATATTTTATCTTGTAATACTAAAATAAATTTGTATAATTCTGATACAAATATTTTATTTTAAATAATAAGCATTTAATGCAATTTCATTTTAACTTTTTTTAACTAGACATGAGTATTGTTTTTTTAACACAGCTTAGCAAGATTTTGTGTTTGCAGTTTCCTACGTAAAACCATTATTTTTCCAGTGTATAAATTATCTACTTATAAAAATCAGAAAATTCTAAAAAAAAACGAATAATTTATATTTAAATAAATAGGATAAACTATTTTATTTATCTCTCATATTCCTACTTTATCACATCGATTACGTCCTATTCGATATAGTATAAAGTGCATCCGTAAAATAATAGTGGGGTTTTAAATAGTTATAGCTTTGGAACAAATGATTGTAGAGAGATGAACTGTTCGTTAAATGAACCCTCCAAGTTTCTAACTTGTTCAATAGATTTCAATGTGTGCACCCTTAGTTGCCCTGCAGACGTCAATACGATATTCAGTCTATTAATATACATGGCAGAGAACATCCGCCGTGATAGAAGAAACAGGTTCAGTTATCCTTTCTTTTAAATGGTCCAGATTTTGTACTTGAACGGAATACACTTGTGTCTTTACGAGCCCAAAAATAAACATCCGTACGGTTGAGATCTGGAGACCATGGAGGCTAGGAAATTCATGAAACATGAAACGTTGCTTCATCACTGAAAATGAACTTGTTTAAAAATCACCATCTTGCTCTAACCTATCCGTAATGATTACGGTAGAATCAAATTGTTTCGCCGTGTCCTGTGGATAAAGTTGTAATACAACAACAAGTTAGTTGTTGTAAAGTTGTTGTTGTGGAGTAAGTTGGTGAATTTTGTAAACAGTGAAACGTAACCGTCTTTTTAACATATTGTGAAGAGTTTTTTTAGGAATGCCCAACTGCCTAGAATATTTCCGCACGGATTTCTTCGGACTACGCCAAGAAAATTGTTCGCACTGCTTCAATCGTTTCACCAGACACTGATGACCGTCCTGGGCGTATTTGCCTCAGCAGCTGCCTGTTTCTTTCGGTTGTTTGTCCCATCGCCGAATGTTATTTTCATGCGGGAGGTCTTCATTGTAAACATGACGGTATTCACGCCTAACGCGTGTAACTGACTCAAACATAGCAAGCCACAACACACATTGAACCTTCCTCTGCACCGCAAACGTGATGACTAACGCACACGTGCTACTTACGTGTATTGGAAACACAACGCGCATGTGCTAGTTTTCGCAGAACATAAACTTAGTCTTTCTTTGTCATTTAACGTACAGTTTAAATCACTTTACAATGATTTGTTTCGAAGCTATAAAAATTTAAACTCCCACTATTAATTTACGGATAAATGTATAATATAGTCATAATATGTACAACTTTAAATCTTTTTCAATTTAAGTTGAAACTCGAAAAGCAGTTGGTTATTAGTGTTGATTACAAAATTAGTATAAGTACAATCAAAATAATCGGTTAAAGTAATATTACAAATATTGGAATAAGACGCGTAACGACTAAATCAATAGTATGTAAATCAAAGTGAGAATATCTGTTGTTTGAATATTGAGCAGAACAAATGAAAATTGTATTGATCGATTATAACTTTTATCAGTCTTATTTTTTAACCAATATTATGCAAAGTTTTTTTCTTATCTTTCTGTGATTAATAAATTAATGTACTACTGAACTGTTCATCTATGTAACTGTTAGAAGTTTTGAACCAAGTATTATCAAATGTAGCTTTAAAAGATAAATTTTGTTCAGTATTTGGTAAACAGAACCATGAATTTATTAAAAGTGGGTAAAATTTCTTACATTTTAGAATGTTTAATAAAAAATGTCTTATATCTTTTATTAAAAAAACTTTTTGAATACAAATATTTATTACGAAATATCCAACAATAGCAAAAGAAAGAAGGAAAAATTAAAATAAAATAGTAAAAGGTTTTTTTTTCATTTTTAATCTCAAATCGTAAATCAAATTGGCTGAAAAGTAAAAAAAAATAACCTTTTTTAATTTCTTCAATTGCAATTTTTGAAGATCTGTACTATTATGTAAAGAGAAAGAAATTTTATTTTTGTTCAGGATAAACGAAAAACTAAACACCCGATCTATCGCTCCTAATTTTTTACCCATGTTCTTGGCATAATTGAGGAGGTTTCTCAATGTATTAAATCTAAAAAAAAACAATATATATATTAGTGGAGGTTTGTCGGTTGAAACAAAAATTTTAATGAACTGAGAACAGAGCTTGAACAGAATGATTCGAAACAATAGAATGAATAATATTACATAATAATAGAATTAAATTTACATTAAACAAAGTAATCTCTATGCATATCTATATTGTCATATAAAGAGAAAGAGGTTTTTATTTTGTTCGGGGTAAACCAAAAACTACCCGATCTATCGCTGCTAAATTTTTACTCATATTTCTTGCCATAACTGAGAAAGTTTTGGATATATATTTCTCTCAAAACCAAAGAAAAATTTGTGCATGTGTATATATATAGTAGTGGAGTATCGGTTGAAGCAAAACCTTTAATGAATTGTAAGCTGTGAGTGTTTATCACTGTGTGAGCTGGGTTTTAACTGATTACGAACATTTAAAAAACAAATTTCTAGATTTTTGAGTTTCATTTCCAGTTTAAAGGGTTAAAATTGATTTTTGAAACCCTGTTAATTTTAATTTCTTTGTAAAAACATGAAGAAATCATCCTGATTTTTTGTGAGTGTAATCTTCATGTCAAAAAACCGATTTCTAGATTTTTGAAATTCGACCTTGAAAGGGGATGAAGAAAGGTAAAAAAAAATTTTGAGCAACGATTGTAAATTTTTCTAGATATTAGGTAGATTTTGATTTGCTCTTCAGATAAATATTTAAAAACAATTTTCGTTTTTTTTAAATCCGATTTTTTTAAGGGGTGCGAAAGTATACGGCGCTGTGGCTCAACCACCATTGCCACTGCCATCGTTACTGTATGTGCGACTCACTGCACCTGCCTCCGGTTAATTGACTAATAAACATAAAATAAAAACATTGACCATTACTGCAAACGCAAGTAAACACACAGCGCGAGCGAAGTTGCGACGGGAGCTTGTAAAACAATAAAGTTTTAAAGTTTTTTTATTAGTTTTATTGGATTCTTTCTTAAGAATCCAATTTAAGTTGTTTTGTTTCTTAACACAACTGAAAACTTGCATATTTATAAAAATTACATGGAAGCTATTTTTCATCTTCAGCTTTCAAAACATACGTTAATAAAAAACTTAAATCATTTTTTAATTTATATATATTTTATAAGGTTTTTATTTTATAAATTTTATAAGGTTTTATATATATAAATGTTGTTAAGATCATTTGAATTGGTATAGTAAATATTAATATTTTTATTGATGATGTATTTCCTAATAGTGTTATTAATAGGTGTCCTGCAATTATATTTGTTGTTAGTCGAACGGATAGTGAAATTGGTCGGATAAGGTTTCCTGTAGTTTCAATTAAAATTATTATTGGTGAAATAGCGGAGGGTGTTCCTTTTGATAGCATGTGTTTAAATATTTCATTTGTAAAGTTTTTTCATCTATATATTGTGATTATAATTCATCTTGGTAGTGCAATTGATATTGAATACTACTAAGTGTCTTGTTGATGTAAATACATATGGGATTAATCCTAGTATATTTCTAATTATAATAAATGTAAAAATTGATATCACTATAATTAGAATTTCCTTTTAGTTTTTTTTCTATTATTTTTATTCGGGATTTTTTGTTCAATATCATTTTGGTAAAATTATTGTTGTTATAAGTATAATTATTCAATTTCTTTGTAATAATTTAGTTGCTGGATCAAATTTTGAAAAAAGACTAGTTATCATTTTCAATTAATGTTTATTTTTCTTTTTTCTTATTTTCTTTTTTTTGGGGGGGGGGTACATTTGTTATGAAGAATAATTTTGTTATATTTATTATAATTGTAGTTGTCATTATTAATATTAAGTTTCATATTATTGGGGACATTTGTGGAATCAAGATGCACATTTTATGTATTTTTTATTTGACAGTTAAATGTTTTTTTTTTTTAAACTAGCGTCTTTCATTAAGAGTATTCGATGTTTACTATATTTTGGTTTAAGAGACCATTACTTTCTTTCAGTCACTTAATGTTTATTTATTTTTATGTTTTTATTCATTTAATAAATGATTTTATGTAAATTCTTTCTATAGTAATTGGTATAAATCTGTGATTTATTCCACAAATTTCTGAACATTGTCCAAATAATACTCCCGGGATTTTTGTTATTAATCTAATTTGATTTAGTCGTCCTGGGATTGCGTCTATTTTTACTCCTATTGATGGAATTGTTTAAGTGTGGATTACATAGGATGATGATACGATTATCCGGATTTGTGTTAAGAATGGAATAATTATTCGGTTGTCAACTTCAATTAGTCGGAATGAAGTTAAGTCATTTTGTGGTTTCATGTATGATTCAAATTCTATTTTTTTTGAGTCTGAGTATTCATATGATCAGTATCATTGATGTCCGATTGTTTTAATGGTGATTGATGGTTTAATTACTTCTTCTATCAAATATTAAATTTTAATTGATGGGATAGCGATGAAAATTAAGATAATTGCTGGTGTTGTTGTTCAGATTGTTTCTATTATTTGATTTTCTGTTAGTAGATTATTTGATATTTTATTTTTTGTTATTGTTATTATTATAATTGTTACTGTTATTGTAATAGATAACAGGATCATTATAGTGTGATCGTGGAAATTTATTAGTTGTTCTATAATTGGTCTAGCTCTGTTTATTATATTAAATTTTATTCGTGATGAGATTTCTAAAAATATATTTTTTAATTTATTAATGAATTTTAAGTTCATGGCAATTTTCTGCCACTCTTAGAACGGCTTTGATACTAATGGTAGTTCATTGAATGAGTGATCAGGGGGGTGTGTAATAGAAAATCATTCAATTGATGATGATTTATTGTTTTTGAAAATTGTAATTCGTTTGAATACTATTGACTCTCATATGATGAATATAAATATTATAATTCTAATTATTGAAATTAAGGATCCTATTGATGAAATTATATTTCATGTTATATAGTTGTCTGGATAGTCTGAATATCATCGTGGTATTCCTGTTAATCCTAAGAAGTGTTGGGGAAAGAATGTTAGGTTTACTCCAAGAAATATAGTTGAAAATTGAATTTTTAATCATTTTTTATTTATTCTTATACCTGTCATTAATGGAAATCAGTGAATAATTCTCGCTATAATAGCGAAAACTGCTCCTATTGATAGAACATAATGGAAATGAGCTACTACGTAGTATGTGTCGTGTAGGATAACATCAATTGATGAAATTGCTAGAATTACTCCTGTAAATCCTCCAATAGTGAATAGAAATACAAATCCTATTGATCAGATTATTTGAGGTGATTTTTTTTTGTTATTCCTTGCATTGTAGCTATTCATCTAAAGATTTTAATTCCCGTCGGTACTGCAATAATTATAGTTGCAGATGTAAAGTATGCTCGTGTATCGATGTCTATTCCTACAGTAAATATATGGTGTGCTCATACAATAAATCAATCCTAAATCCTTTTTTTTGTGTATTTTTACGGGCATCGACTACTAAGGTCATTAGCCCTCGTCACATTCTTAAAGGAAATTAGTATCACCATCAGGATCGTCATATGTAAGGGTGTAAAGGGCCCTTACATTTTATTTAAAAACACAAACTACACAGAAACATTAAAACACCACAAAAACAAAATCAACACAACACTTATGGGGTGTAAAGAACCCCAAAATTAAAATTTGAGATAAAATTCTCAAAGAAGATAAAAGTCAAACTATAAAAACAATACCATACCATTCCATTTATTTTCTTATACCCATCTCGTTTCGTTGTTAATTTTAACATCCTTGGGGCGACAAGAACTGCCGTGAAGCAGTATATTAGTCGCGCCAGGATGCCGTGGGAGTTGTTTGCCCATTATAAACAGGCTGTAGCCTGTTTATAATGGGCAAACTATGGGTAACCGCTATGGGTAAGTGCAATGGCTGCTTACAGGCAGCCATTGCACTTACCCATAGCTTCGCGCCCTCAGTCCACCCTTGAGGGTCCCCCATGCCATCATCGGACACACCCCGACTCCCTGCTCTTGTATGCAGACGAGCCAGGGTGACCTAGGCAAGAGGGATACCTCCCGTCACTACACCTGCCACGCTTCGAGACTCTCATATACATAATGAATTCCACTTAGAGATTCTTTACACAGCTTTAAAAATTTTCCAACTTTTACAGACTTCTAAGAAGTCCACTGGCGTGTAAAAATGCAACTATCTTTTCTTCATTTCCATTATCCAGATCAGCAGTAATGTCACTTCTTAGACGGAACCTCTTTCTGAGGCCCTCATATGTTGTACACTCTTCTATTAGATGCTTAATTGTAAGTGTTTTATTACAAACACCGCACATTGGTTTCTCTTCGCCGGTTAACAAATATGAATTTGTCAATCGCGTGTGACCGATTCTAAGTCTGGTCACAGCTACCTGTTCACGGCGAGTCAACTTAAAGTCGCTTTTCCATTTATATGGAGAAGTATTCACTGAGTTTAATTTTGTATTTAAACTCCTCCAATCAGTATTCCATTTGTTTCTTACTATGCTCGTTAGACAGTTTTTAAAATCTGCTACTCTTACAGGAAATGCATCCAAATCATCGTAGACTGTTGCCTTTCTGGCACCTTCGTCTGCGCTTTCATTATCTGTAATACCAGCATGCCCTGGAGTCCATACAAATACGCATCGCTGTCCTCGTTGTTTTAGTACGTATAAAATGGACAGGATGTTTGCAGTTAGGACATCCTTAATGTTCTTGTTCCGAATTGCAATAAGTGCACTTAGAGAATCGGAACATATTAGCACTCTCTCTTCGCAATAATGTTCTATGTAGCGAAGAGCTTGCTGAATGGCAGTAAGTTCTGCCGTGTAGACACTGGCCATATCTGGCAGTTTCCAACAATGGGCATTTATATATATGGAGCATCCAACACCATGTTCGGTTTTAGAACCGTCAGTATAAATTCTAATATGTTCTTCGTAACTACTGACGGTTGCCAAAACTTCCTGTTGGATGATAACTGCTGGCTTCTTTTTTATTTCTCCCTGAGAGAGATCCAACCTTGTATTTACCGCTGGCAAAAGCCATGGCGGTATTTCTCTAGTAGAAATTGCTAGTGTCTCTGGAATAGCAATTTCGTATTTCCATTTTAATTCGTGATACCTAATTCTGGCTGGTCTGGAATAGGTAGCACGACGTTCGTATAATGCAGCCATAGGATGTTTGTTGAAAAGTATGTTATTTATATGGGCAGGAAAAGCCCATATATTTGCTGCGTATCTTAGCAAAAGGATCTCTCTTCTATAATGGAGTGGCAGTATTCCGGCTTCAGACATTAGACTAGTCGCCGGACTTGTGCGGAAAGCACCTGTCGCATACCTTATTCCGCTATTGTGAATAACGTCTAACTATCTTAAATGCGACTTCCTAGCGGATGAATATACGATACATCCGTAGACTAGTTTTGATTGAACCAATGCTTTATACAATCTCAATAATATCTCTTTATCTGAGCCCCAATTAATGTTCGATAAACATTTAATAATGTTTAGGGCATTTTTGCATCTAACACTCAAGTCCTGTATGTGTAGTCCCCGCGTAAGGGATTTCTCCAATACTAGTTCTAAAAATCTCACGTTGTCTTTATATTGTATTTGATCATTGCCAATTTTCACCAAAGGATTACTGCAAAGTAATCCCTTTATTCAGGCATCTTGCTTAAGTATAAAAATCCATTTTTTTTCATTTTTTTTATTATATTTTTTGCCGGTACTTTATTTTGTTTATTTAATTTAGATCATTTTTTTGCAATTTTTTGCGATTTTTTTGCAATTTTTTATTTTTGAGTTTAATTTTTCAACAAAAACTTTTTTGTTATAATAAGATATTTATATTATATCATTCAATTGATTAATTATTATGTTACAAAAAAGAAAAAAGATAGTTATATTATAATATATATATTATATATAGTAATATATTTATTTAAATATAACTATTTCTCCTTTTAATATTTTATCTTATTAAATATAAAATTTTAATTCATAAGTGTTGTATAAATTAAAAAAATGATTATATAGTATCTACTTCTTTATTCTTAATTAAAAAATTTAATTTAAAATAGATTTTTATTTTAATGTAAAACAGTTTTTGTAAAGATAATCATCTAAAATAAATTATTTAATTAAATGCTACAATTAGATATTTAATTAAGATAAATTTTAATTTTAATTAGATAATTAATTAATAAGGGTTCAATTTAATTTCATTTTTAATTAAATTAAATAAGATTTTGTTTAAAATAATTTAATGCATTAAAATAAATTTTAAAGTTTAACAAACCTAAGGAAGAAAATTATATTAGAATAAGTATATTTAAAAATACATAATTATTAAAAAAAACCTCATGGTTTAACTTCAATTTTAAGTTTCAGTTTAATAATTATATATGCTTATTTACATATTTATGTTTTTGGGATCTTAAAAACAAATTTATTATTATAATAACTACATCTTTTAAGTTTAAATTAAATATATCTTGGTAAATTTTTTAAATTTATTTTCATCTATTTTAAACTCTTGATTTTTTTTGTATTAAATTGGTATAAGGGTAGGGTAGCTTTATCTTCTGGTTTTGATGCTTAAAATTATTAGCTTTTGAGTTTATTTTCATCTATCTAAATTCTTTATTTTGACTGTGGCTTTAGTTAGGGTAGCTTTAGTTAATGTCGTTGATAAGGGCTGGAAATCCTTTTTTAAGTATATTTTATTTTATGAATTGTTTGTTGATATGGCTTTAAAGTTCCTTCTGTAATATTTTTTAAAAAAAATTTGATTTTTGTTTTAAAATTTGGCTTTAAATTTATAACGCATGTAAATTTTTGTTAGGTTAAATATCCTTAATGGTTAATTTTTATTTTCAGTGTTAAAGTTTTTTAATTTAATTTTTTAATTAAAGTTATATTTTCTAGAACCAAAAAATGTTGTGCCAGCATTTGCGGTTATTCCTCAGGTTCTCAATTTTTTTAGAATTTAGTCTAACTTTAATTTTAATATTCTGTATTTAGGTGAAATTTATATAATAATTTTTTTTTCTATATAAATTTGAATTTAAACCAAGATTAGATACCCTGTTATTCTTAATTAGTAATTTTTTTCTAAGGTAGTATATTTTTTATAATTTAAATTTAATAGGTCTGGCGGTTTTTAAATATTTTTAGAGGAACTTGTAATTTAAATGATATTCCACGATTTTTTGCACCTTTTTTTCTTGTATATCTCTGTCGTTGAGTGTAAGAAAATTTATTTTCTTTTTCTTTTTAAAAGAATTATGTTAGGTCAAGATGCAGTTATAAAGAGGTTATTATGGGTTACATTAATTTTTGTTTTTTGATTTTTTAATTTGATTAAATTTGAATTTTGGATTTAATAGTAATTTTTTTAAATTAATTTTTTGAATTTTGCTCTTAATTATGTACGTATCGCCCATCACTCTCATAAATTGAGATAAGTCGTAACAAAGTAGATGTACTGGAAAGTGTATCTAGAATCAGATTTTGGGTTATTCTTATTTACAATAAGCTTGTTTACTGTTCAATTCAGTTGAGTGTGATAGGTTTTTTTATATTTATTTATTTTTTTTTCTTCCTTTTTTTTATTTGATTTTTTATAATTTAGTTAATTGTACTGTATTGAATTGATAAAGTTTATTTTAGAATAATAATTTTTTTTAGTACCTTTTGTATCAGGGTTAATTAAAAATTTTTTTATTTGATTTTTTTAAATTTTGTTAATTGTACTGTATTGGATTGATAAATTTTATTTTAGAATAATAAGTTTTTTAGTACCTTTTGTATCAGGGTTAATTAACTTTTTAAATTTATTATTTTTTTTCCCGAATAATGAAGATCTATCTTAATCTGTATTTTATTGTAGAATAATTATTTATAAGTTTGGGATTGTTTTGACATGAAATTCATTTCTTTTTGTATCTGGTTATCTGGTAAATTGATTTAATCGAGAATTTCTTTTTGTTAATTTTTTTTTTTCATTTTGAAATTTTATGTTAAGGTGGATAAGCTCTTTTTTTCACGTAATTTTTTTTTTTCTTGTTGGATTACAATCTTTCATCATTTAAAGTTCGTTGTAGATTAAAATTTAATTTTTTGTTTATTTATTTTTTTACTGGATTTTAATTCATTTTTTAATTTTAATTATGATTGAATTAGTAGATTTAAAAATTTTATTTATGAATTAGGCAAAAAATAATTTCGCCTGTTTATCAAAAACATATCCTTTTGTGATTTATTTAAGGTTTGGCCTGGTCAGTGGTTTAAATAGCCGCAGTATTTTGACTGTGCTAAGGTAGCATAATAATTAGTCTTTTAATTGAGGTCTGGAATGACTAGTTTGACGAAAATTATACTTTATTTTTAAAATTTAATTTGAATTTTATTTTTGAGTTAAAAAGCTTACGTTTAGAAGAGGGACGATAAGACCCTATAGATCTTTATTTTGTTTACAAATTTTTTTTAGTTTATTTCTTTGATTTTTGTGGGTTAAATTTTGTTGGGGTGATAAATAAAATTTTAATCTTTATTTTTTTTTTTACATTTTTATATGGAGTTTTAATCCTCTATTTTGATTAAAAGATTTAGATACCTTAGGGATAACAGCGTTATAAATCTGGAGAGTTCTTATTGATAGATTTGTTTGCGACCTCGATGTTGGATTAAAAGTTTCTGTAGGGTAGGTTTTACAGTTTTAGGTCTGTTCGACCTTTAAAATTTTACATGATCTGAGTTTAAGCCGGCGTGAGCCAGGTTGGTTTCTATCTTCTTTTAAATTATTCTAATTGGTACGGTAGGATTTTTGGAAATGTAATAATTTATTTAATAATTTGGCAGATTTAAGTGCTTTAAATTTAGAATTTAATAATGTATTTTTACAGTTAGTAAATGTTTATTCTTAGTTCTTTTTTTTATTTATTTTTATTCTTTTGGGTGTTGCTTTTTTTACTTTGTTTGAACGCAGTGTTTTAGGTTATATTCAATTTTGTAAAGGTCCTAATAAGGTTATATATATATATACACACACTCGTATATATAATTAATCGATAATAATCTAAATGGTTTTAGTTAGGTGTTTAATTTTCCAAATAAGCTCAAGGCTTATGAATCGGAATACGGTATGAAATATTTTTAGTTTATGAATAATGATAAGTGACTAGAATTCTATTCCAGAATAGTCTGGATGAAAGACAAAAGTAATAAAAGTAAATAAAAGTGGTAATAAATTATGATATGTATTAATATGCAGTGAGAAAGATTAATAAAAAAATTCTACATATCTTCTTTGTAGACCATGAAATTTCCTTCCTCTTTTACAAATTAAAAATTAACATCATTGGAAGCATGCCTAAATTGAAAGAAATTTTTTGTAGTATTGTAATTATACATTTTCTTTGATAAAAGTAAATAACATTATTTATTGGTTATTTATTTAAATCTTTTTCTTCTTCCATCACGGTATAGGCGATTGACCTGTTCCGGTTTCAAAGGGTTACCATTGCTTTCTTGGCCGTCCCACACTTCTTTTGCCCTTCGGTGGATAGTGTATTATTTCCTTGGGAAATCTCCGTCTACCATCCTATTAACATGGTCTTTCACCTTTCCCTGTTCTCTAATATTGTGTCTCACAACGGTAGAAAATTTTAGTTATCTTCTGATATCATCGTTCCTAAAACGATCTTGTCTAGTGCACCCCTTTACCAAACGCAGGTATCTCATTTCCGCTAATTGAATTTTACTCAGTTGTCTCTTTGATAAGACCCAACTCTCAGAGCCATACAACAGAGTAGGAACAACATCACTTTATAAAACTTCATTTGAGTCTCATTCAGCACCTTTCTGTGCAATGTTCTCCTTATTGTTCCACAAATGGCTTGAAATCCAGAAATCTTCTTATCGCAATCTCTTTCGTTCTCGTAAGTTATATCACAGCCCAGGTAATTAAAGTGAGACACCTATTCAAGAATCTTATCTCCAGGAACGATTTTTGATCTAACAGGAAACTTTTCCAGAAATGCCATGACTTTTGTCTTTTTTAGGAATATCTTCATATTATAGTGAGAGCTTAAACCATTCAGATAGAACACAGTCTCTGCAAATCATCTTCCGTTCTTTGAAGGATTACCTGATCGTCCGTAAATAAGATGTTATTGATGGATACATCACGGTTTATTTGTATCCGTTGGCTTATTGCACTCTTACATTATCTACAAATTTAATCTATGTATATAACGGAGAGTGAGAAAGAGGAAAACACTGCCGTACACCTCTATTTATCACAACCTCCTCAGTCATCCTCCCATCACAGACGATTACTATTGATGTCTCTGCATACATATTTTTAATCATATTTATTAAATGTTGTGAATGCCTCTTTTCATCATGATGTACCATAATTTTTTTCTGAGTATCCTGTCGAAGGCCTTCTCATAGTCTACAAAAGAAAGATTTGTCTCCAAATTAAACTCTCTGTTTTTGCAATGACCTGTTAAAAGAGAAATAACACCGTCCATGCACGACAGGCCTCTCCGAAAACCCACTTGGTCCTCCATTAAAACTACCTCCAAAATACTTTGCTGTCTACGATTGACAATATTGCTATATAACTTATAGCAGGTGCATAACAAACTTATCCTTCTATAATTCTTCATCAAACTTCTATCCCCTCTGTTAAAAAGAGATATCACTTTGGCTATTTTCCGCTCCTTAGGGATATTTGAACTTGTCCAACACATTAAGTAAGTGTAAGAGGCGCAACTTAAATAATGCACATCCACACTTCAAGAGCTCAGAGTTAATACCATTTACTCCTACTGGCTTTCTGTTTTTGATTGTTATTAAAGAATTTTTCAATTTTTTCGTTTCTATCAAATCAATATCGAATTTTTTTTTCAGTAGGTTCTTTGTTTTCTATTATAGATCCTCGTATCTCAAGTCTTTGTAATGTTCTATCTATTCTTTCTTAGCTATAATAGTTTATTAGGGGTATATATTGTACCTATTAGGTTACCTTTCTTATAACAGTTTATACCTATAATGGTATATTGATTATTTAATATTTTTTTAAATTTTTAATTCTACTCCACCGTTTTTTGTGGTATAAAGAAAAAAACTTTGTCGCAGTAAGTGCGTCAGAAGAGCGGATTTCCCGTTATATTTAACTTTGTAAACTAACCAAAACCTAGTTTTTTGCCTCTTAATCCGGTTCCTGGATACATATTCGCTTTAAAATCAGTAGGGTTCTATTCCTACTAAGTTTACATTATCGTGTAAAGTTTCATCAAAGTCGGTTAAAAATTGTTCCCGGTAGAACGAAAAAAGCTGAAAATGTACCCAAAAACCTGTGTTTTGACTATCTCAGGTTCTTCTGAACCAATTTGCTTGAGAATTAATAGGGCTCTATTTACAATAGGTTTACATTACTCCACCAGGTTTTCTAAAAATCTGTTAATATTTGCGCCCGATAGAGCGGACAAAAATCCCCTATACATACATTTGTACATTATCATTGCATAATGGTGTCCAGGAGACTCCAAAATGTAAAGAAACGTTGTTTTCCCCCTTTCCCCAACATTCCCTTATAAAATCTGAATGGACGCAGTAGCGATTTTTACAACTTCTTTGGAAATCCGCTAAAAGAATTATATTTATTTTATTATTAAGTACAATATTGATTAGTTTCTCGGGTAGGATACCAAAACTTAATTTAAAAAGTATTTTTAGTGGCATATAATTAAGCATTTAATTTAGTATATATTATCATTTATTTAAATGTTATTTATGATAATATGCATAAAAGTATCTTTTATGCTTTACCAGTGCTTCATAGGCTTTGTATATAAAAATTGAAAAGCATAAAACCTGTTTTATCTCTTGAAATAATTTATTCTTAAAAAAATAAATGAAAATATAAAATAAATTGCGCCCAGTTGAAAAAAGCTGAAAATAAATTCAAAAACTCCGTTTTTGGCTCTAACTCCGGTTCATAAGAACGGATTTCTTTGAAAACTTATAGCGTTTTATTCTCAGTAGGTTTACATTACCCCACCAAGTTTTGTCAAGATCGGTTAAGATTTAAGTCCTGCAGAACATTCGTAAAAATATTATAGATATTTATTTAAATATGACTGAGGGAGTAGCGATTTCGAAATTCTTTGGAAAGCCTCTAAATACATGGAAATGATTCTTTCGTAAATAGACGATCCTACTAAAGTAACGTATTTAAAATTAATTAGATCTCTTGTAAACTTGGACAATTTTAGGATGCGACCACAATATCTCAGAAATAGCCAACAGAAACTCTAACTAGGTAGAAGGATTATATCATTACAATTGACTAATCTAATTTATTTGAACAAGAATGTTTACCACACTATGACAGTTTCTCCTTTTTATATACTATACTCGAACGTATAACACCGTTGATAGAGGTTATATTTCAAATTAATTTTTCTATCCTCTAATACTCATAATTTTATCATGTAGTGTACAATAAATTCTTAATCAGTCCACAGATAAATAACAAGAATTAAAAACTTTGTTTTAAAGCTACTAAATTTTGCAAAGAAAATTAAAATAAATTACAATAAAAACTACTACGTTAAAATAAAAATATGTAAACACATAAAATTTATTCGCTATCAGATAAAGATGGATTTAAAGATTAATAAAGGAATAAGTAATGAGCTAAGCGTAATAACACCTACTTGGATTTCTGCCAGCTCGAAGTCCTAAGATACAATCTTCCATGCAACGGATAAGAATAATGTTGGAGAAGTAGGAATTCGACAAAGAACTCCTGCCAAGGATTTTAAGTGAAAACCGGTCAATGGTCTCAAAAGCGGAAAAAAAATTTCAACGGGATGATTGCTTATGTGCAGTAATATAAAATTTTAATAATCAATACTAACGCGAATCCGGGTTAGTAACGTGATTAAACAATATAAATTTTATAAATTCAGAAAATTCTTACTAAAAACACAGTGATGATAACATATTTTTAAAACAGGTCATCGACTCTATTCTTTACAATAAGACTAAGAAAAGTAACTGGAGTAGCTTACAATTTACGAGCTTTAGTCGTATTTTATTTACCGTCTTTTTTTTAGCATTTAAGCTGTGCAGGCATAATAAACATCCAGTCAAATAAACGGCATTGAAAGTAAGAAAATTTTGTTATACATGTAATTAATTAACATGATATGAAATATTTAATAATTTTACAAAATGTAAAGATAATAATTAGTAAGTATTATGAAGGCCACTGCCCTATTCGGTGTAATGTTGCAATTGTTGCGCCGTATTTAGCAAGTTGAGAGAATAATCTTGCTTTATTTGCTCGTTGTAAATGGGGTTTGCATGGTTTTGTATTATCATTGTCAAGCAGTTGCACTTAAATTTTTTAACTATGTTAATTGTAAACTATGTAAAAGTTTCTTGATTTTATTACTTTATTTAAATAAAGTTTATTTAAATACGAGTATCTCAACTGGAGTACCATTGTAATAGTATTGAAGTTTGCTGACAATGCTCAAAATATAATACTCGGTTACAATCAAAAACATAATATGTATGTTGCAATGCACGACTTGTTTTGATAATAAAATATTTAAGTATTGTTTATTGCTTAAAACTGATTGAAATCTGAATTAAATTTGTTTGCTTTGAACTATGTAAATAGCTACAACGTTTATTTATTACTATTCTAATGGATATTACAACACAATTCCATTTAAAAAAAAAAATGAAGTTATAGCATAATGAAATAAATTCATACAATAAATAAAGTAGTTTTTAAGACAAGGTTATAAAAGAATTCTTCTTAAGGCTATTTCAGGCTATTACGTTCCTTGTAGTTATATTTAAAGCAATATTACGTCTTAATTAACTTCTACATGCCTGATAAGATAATTTCCTCTGCGAATATTATTATAATTTCTAAATCAGCTCGCCTGGTTTAGAAATTGCAATAATTTATTATAATTTTATAATAAATATTAATAACAATAATTTATCGTGGTAATTTATTTCGGTCCATTGCATCTATTTTCTGAAGTACGCACGAAGATTAATTTGAGAAGATTACAACTGCTGGTAGTAATCTTCCTAATAATAGGTAAAATTATTTTTAGTTTCTTTGAAAATAAATGTTGTGTTGCTTTTTTCTAGACATTCAACAATGTTAGGCATAAAAATTGGAATTCAAAATTTAATGCCTCCTCCCTTATCACTATTCCTTACTCCCGAAGTCAAATTTAAAAACCGAATTACAGTTAAATTTTTCACTGAAGAAACAGATTTTCACCTTATTAAAGCTGAAGTTTCCTAGAATGGCGTTCTCGCTTTTATAATCTACAGTTTGTACATGTCCGCCTTGTCTAATTCATAATATGTAGCAATAGCAACTTTTGCTAATGATATTGGTGTAAACAACTCATGTTACACCTATCAGGGACCTCTTCGCTTACAAGAACATCTGAATGATTTACATCACTGGCAGGAAAAATAGCGAATGAAACCAAATGAACACAAGATACTTATATGATGACATTTACCTTACAGAAAGACGTGTGCTCTCCAGTCTTCTTTAACGGTTTACAAATTTGTCAGTCAAACAAATCAAATCTTATCTACTTGAAAAAAAATCCGAATTAAAATTCTTACATTAAGTTTAAAAGAAAACTAGGTCTAAAGACAGTTTAATTAATTACTAAGTAGAATATCTTCATTGTCTTAAAAATAAATTTTAACCTATAGATCAATATTAAAACTCTTGTGGACTTATTAACCCTTATTAAAGAAGAAGAGCTCAACTAACAGGACACATTTTTAGACAACATGCTCTGGGTAAGAGGGTGTTAGAAGGAGAGATGGAAGGGAGAGATTGTAGGGGAAGGCCGAAGTTGGAGTTCATAAAACAGTTAGTTAATGGTGGATATGAACCGTGATTCTTATTGGGAGCTAAAGAGAAAGGCTGGTGAGCAAGAAGAGTGGAGAACTGCTGCCAACCAGCCTAAGGGCTGTTTCGGTAAGTGGACTTACGGAAAGTAAAATCACAACTGGATACATTGTGGTACAATATGGAGGGATAAATCTCTAATGAGATGGAGCATAATATTTACCAAAGCGTCATGATATGTATCAAACAAGATACAAATTAACAGTTTTTGAACAAGTTATTACGTTTTTGATCGTAGAGTAATGTCTTTTCTACCTATTTACTGGATAACAGTGCCACAATTCGATGATTGAAAAGAAAACACTCTATAGTCCTCTAATAACATTTTACAGAAAACTTGTATATATTATATTTTATCATTTTTGGAAGGTTTCAAAAATTCTATTTCAGTAAATTTTATCTGCATCTGGTTCATATCACTGACGTACAGTTCACCTCTACTACTACTACTTAACCATTCTCACTCGTGTTAAAAGAAAACAGAATAACTTTTCTATGCTTTTCATGAAAGTCACACCAGCTTTATAAAATTTTGGCAGTTTATTAGTTATTATTTAGTTTTTCATTCCTACTAATAATTAATGTTTTTATGAAGCGGTTCCTATGGGTTATCTCCGCCATTTACGTGTTTTTATTTGTTTAATAACTGCTCATTGTTCACTGCTTGAACAGATACAAATTCTTTTCAGTACATTAAAATAAAAAGAAAAAGATATATTGACCACGATAAATAGCTTTATATAATTATACAATAAGCTTATTCTTAATTTTGGAGTTGATATTATTTACTCGGCTACATTCATTAATTTATGAGTGCTGCTTTAATTCATGTATATGTTTCTGCTGATAATATTTTTTTATGTCTAGATAATTTAATATTCTTAGCTACCTTCAATGTTACATTAAAATTATTAATCAAGAAGTCTGAAAAAATTAAAATATTTTAAAATAAAATTTATGTCCGATTATATTGCACAACTTATCTTTGAAAGTTTAAATTTGTAAAAATAGAAACATTATTTCTTATTAACTACTTACACACAGGTTAAGCTTTAAAAAAAATTTCTTTAGAGCATGTGATCACTAGATAGATATCTACAGATAATAAGAAAAACAGTAGAAAAAAATTATTTTCTACTATTATTATTATTGTTATTTTGCATCAAATATAACAATAATAGATGAGTCTTTATCACAATCTACTTATTATATTAAATAATTCTTATTGTGTTTAAAAAAAAAAATGAAGTGTGACGCACCTTTTCTGAAGCATGTGTGGATTTTCGGAAGCCCAAAACACACATTTTGTTTATTAACATTCCCGTTTACGTGAAATGTGCCTCATCTGAAAACCAAACAATGCTCAGTAGTACGTCTTGGTTCACAGCCCATTCAGCGAAGGTCATTCGTTATGTTTGTTGTCAACCGTTAATCTAGGTAAAACTGTATACGGAAACAAATGCATATCAATTTTTAAAATTCGCTGCACAGATCGCCTAGAAATCCCAAGTTGCGCTGCTGCTTTTCTTGTTTTTTTTCCCGGGCTCCTCAGCAACGCTGATCTGACAGCTTCGACATTCTATGGAGAACAAACATTGGCAGGCCGTGTGCGCTTACTTTCAAATACTGAACCATTACTATTAAAGTTTTCGTAAATTCAACGAATTGTATTAAATGAGGGCGACCACCGAGTTTGAAATTGTACATGAAACAGTCGTTGTGTAAACACCATACTTTTCGTTTCGTTAAAAAACAACACAGTCTTTACGAGCTGTTCAACAGTCAGTCTTCCTTTGTCAGCCATCTTGGAACGATAAACATACAGCGCACTCGGAAATAGAAGAGACTAATATTCATGAATTGTTACCTAAACAATTATTGCCAAAACAAATGTTGGATGATTACGTGCGCCATTCTGTAGATTTACCGCATTCAGAGGATATAAAATATTCGAGAATGCACTTGGATCATTGATTCAAGTAAAAGAAAAAATAAAATACATAAAAATTAAAAAAGAAAAACACTATTTGAGGTGAAAAGTCTGTACTAGTGAATAGGGATACGGTCAACTTTCGAATGTTTCACCAACGATAACTATATACTAGTCGATATTGAAAAATGACTAGACTCATGGGGTTCAAATTTGGGTACATCGAATGAACCTGAAATTCACAATACATGAAAAAAAATTAGAGCTTATTAAAAAAATAAGAACGTCATAGCTATCATCCTAGTCATTTGGCATCCAGTCTTTTGGACAACAGTTTAACAACGTATTTACAAGGTTGTATTTGAGTTAATCTGGCATATTTAAAAAAAAAAAAAAATAGCTTTTAGATTGATAAATGTATTATTTTCATTACATTCCTGGTCAGTGGATCAGTAGAATAATTTTTAATTTCATAATTACCTAGTTAAACATTTTTTCATTGTTCTGTATATTTAAGAATACAATTGATTAAAAATGGATTTTAATTTTGCCAGTTGTTGCAATAAATAAACCAAAGTATCATTTCTTTGCATTAAATATTCTACCGACACATGCTCGAACATCATGTGTTATTAGGGCCACAAATGAGGGAGTTTTGCGAAGACTCAAAAACAGTATGGAACTAGTTACCAGAGGTTAAGCAAGAAAGTTATCATATTTAAGTCATGTTATGAGAAGATAATGATGCTAGTTTTTACGAATAAATACGTAAGGCAAAGTAGTGGTGAAAAAGTGTTCAGACAGAAGATGTATATGTTACCTTCAGAACTTGGAGGACTGGTTTAGTTTATTATCAAGGGACCTTTTTAGAGACACGGTTAACAGGTCTACAACCTGCTAACCGTGATTTATTAACCGGTTAATAGGTTGATCACCGACTTTCGAAAGAAATGACATCTTAAAAAGAAGAAAGTTACCTTGAAATTATGTCCATATAAATTGAAATGTACTGCAAAATCAAGACGAAAAGAACAGGCTATTATATATTTGTATTAAAGCAATTTTATCAGTTTGTTGGTGATAATTAGAAAGGAAAACGTTTTAAGATATTTTGATTTAGAAATAGTATTTGTTAAGTTGTAGAGCGAGTATGGACTGTATTTTGAAATGATGGTTGAGATGATGAAATGAACTAAAACATATTCTTCTTGAATCGTTAAATTTTAATTTGTGACATTGGACATTTTCTGAATATGAAAAATACATGTCACATTAGACTGATGAATAAATGACACATTAGTCAAAATTATACAATTGAACATTATCAATAAACACTATAAGCTACATTAGACTACAAAATAAAACTATTCTGCACTAGAATAAAATGTTACATTAAACAAATCATGACCGCTCCAAGAGGGATCCAACTCTCGAATGGTCACATCAAACCCGTTAGTCACCTGATACTAAATATACATGACCGCACCTGGCCGGATTGTCTACTGGAATGATCATACGGACTAACCCGCCGGCCAGCGCTAGTAGATGCTAGAGTGCAGCACCAACCGGCTCAACATGGAACGGAACAGTATTTAACAGAAACGTTTTTACCTTATTTTTGTCACTTATTAATTTGAATATTAATAATAGAACATTTTCCAGATATGTGTTTTTTAATTGACTAATTATTTTTACACAAATATTTAGAAAGTATAGAAATTAATTACATTACTTTTGTTGTTTGTTATATTCAATTTAAAAATCAGAATTTTTTATTTATATATATTTATTTATTAATATATTTATTTATTTGTTTGCTTTTTCCGCAGGGGGAGGAAAAAGCTCTGCCAGCCGCCGTCAGGCCTGTACTGATGGCAGTGCGGGGCTCCCGCCTGCTAAAAAACCTCCTCCCATTATCATTCAGGGGCCGGATCTAAACCGTATGGTATGTACACAGCCCCTGCATGATCACCCAGGCACTCTACAATCCGAATCTAGATGACCGGAAGGCGTCCCCAGGAGGCGGTCGACTAGCGACGACTAGAACAGCCCCCGCTGCCAACCTCACAAGCTGGCCCCCCTTGATCACCTAACATCGACTTCATGTCTCTATCGATCCGCTTTCTTCAGCATCATCTTCTGCTTCAGGATTCTATCCAACGATAATGTCCGCTTGGGGGATTTCACCATAGCTATAGGCTTTTGTATAACAAAGGGACCACTCTCTCCTTCAACATTCAAACCACCCACCACCTTTTACCGGAGGGCGAACCGGAGACCTAGTCAGGCTCTTTCTCGGCCTGAATCCTTCTGCTTCTTTGTTCATAATTCACCTCAAGCAAGTCACAGCTTAATAATAACCTCAATATCGAACTCCACCCAATTTCCTGTAATTAGACACCCTGCACGTATATGTGGGGTCACGGGGGTCAAGAGGTCTAGGATAGAGAATCAGAGTACGAAGAAGAACATAAGTTGTAAGAATGAAAAGTTAGAGGAAATAAAATAAGAGTTAACAGAACAAAAATATAAGAGAGAGAGAGAGAGAAAAATATCCAAGAGAGGGATTATAAGGAGGGGACTCCCCCCTAATACTCCAATATATTAATATAAAATAATATTTAAAAAAAATAATATTAACATTAAATATTAACCTACTCATAACTCAATTCAGTGTTATCAGGTGTAAATAATAAAGTTCGTTCCAATAACTCACTTGCACAACTATCAATAGAAGTCACTCAATAATGATCCTTATTGCATCTTGCAATAAGGCTCATACAATAAAACACTGTAAAAAGTAATCCACACACCAAACTCATAAAAACCTGTACACACTTCCAACATAAAATAACCACCAACAAATACCAATCATCTGTTTCCGATAAATAAATCCGAAAACCACACAAATCAAACCGTTCGAAAATCAAAATTTATTTTCACACAATAATCAATCTTATTGCAGCTTACAATAAAGCTTAATAAATAAAACCTCAATAAAAAATTAATCCATATTCAAAATTCATAAAAAAACATATCCAATAACCAATAGCCACCAACACTTCCCAGTCGTCCGTATCCAATAAAAAGCCGAAAACACTCAGAAAAAACACAAAACCACAGATCAACGAGACGCAGGTCTAACCCTTACGAATCAACCAACTCAACTCGAATTGAATTGTGTGATACTTCTTTCTTTTTCCTGTTTAGCCTCCGGTAACTACCGTTTAGATAATACTTCAGAGGATGAATGAGGATGATATGTATGAGTGTGAATGAGGTGTAGTCTGGTACATTCACAGTTCGACCATACCTGAGATGTGTGGTTAATTGAAACCCAACCACCAAAGAACACCGGTATCCACGATCTAGTATTCAAATCCGTGTAAAAATAACTGGCTTTACTAGGACTTGAACGCTGTAACTCTCGACTTTCCAAATCAGCTGATTTGGGAAGACGCGGTAACCACTAGACCAACCCGATGGGTCGAATTGTGTGATACTGCCTGGATGAAACCTTACTCTCTTTGTGTCTGCCCGTTCTTCCTGGATAATGTCGGCAATTTCAAAAGTGATTAGTCGGTGGTCACTGACGGTTTCCTCCCTCAACACCTCCCATCCAATCAACATCTGCAAGCCTCTCTTTCTGACAAATGGCAGATCCGGGTCGGAGACCCCCCCACTCCTCTCACGAACGTCAGTTTGCCTCTTCAATTGACGCACTGAAGGTGCACTGAAGTCATAGCGTCCTCAAGAACTCTAACTCTTCGATCATCGATGGTTGACCCCCAATTCCTTGCCTTAAGGTTGAAATCTCCGCTCACCACGACGATATTATTATTATTAAAAAGAAAAAAATAGTGAAATAAAGTTAGAGAATTGTAATATTTAATTCTTAAAATGTCACTTTGTAGTCGTAATGTAATATCTAAATATAGCGTACGTTAATTGTAATCACACTAATTAAGAATAAAAATGGGTTTTGGGGGGTAAATGGGAAATCCTTATTACATTTATGAGGTAATTAATGAAACTAATTCAATCTAATGTTTATTTGATAATGTAATCTGAGCGGCAAGATTGCTACAGTTAATTAAATAATACCGGTCATGACACACAGCAATCATCTTCTCAACGACCTCCAGATTTAACCGATTTCAAACATTATTTAATTTATTAATTAAAATCCGAATATTATTAATTTTAAAATCAACAGTATAGATCAAGTATTTTCTCGACTATATCTTCACCAATATAAAAGCTGATGGCTTTCTTCTGCTTTACAAATAAAATTAGTCTATTAATCTATTTATCATTCAACTATTTAAATGAATTTTTTCAGCTTTCGAATTTTATTTAACTGTGAAAATTTAAATTTATATTATTCCTGTTTGCTTCTTTTTTTAATTTAATTATTTTTGTTTCTTATAACATTTTCAACATGGAATTTTCAACATGAATTGAAATTATTTTCTGTAACGTAGTGAAAATAAACGGAATTTATACTAAGAAAGAAGCTTTGTATTTAACAAATGAAAAATTAATATATTAGCGGTAAATTAATATATTATAGGGTGGGGTGAAAAATTCCGGGCCTGGATAAGAAAATAACATTTTTCTGGGTACATTTTGATTTATTTTTCAACAGTTTAGAGGTGTTGACATATAGGAGAGTTTTGCGTCTGAGTGGGATTGATCGAGTTCCAAGGACCGAAGTGTTAGCAGGAATGGAAAAATCAAGAGAAATAATGAGCAACACTGAAGTACCTAAATTACAGTATTTAGGTCTTGAAAAGATACGTAAAAAGAAATACGTTGATCCAATTAATCATTTTACAAAAGATTGAAGGCAGAATGATTAGTTTATCAGAGGAGACATTACATAATGAAAATAAGACAGAAATGAAGCAAGTAAAATGGAAATTTAAAGATACTAAATTGGATCACGGTTGTAAACTCACCCGGTGCCTCTGTTTGCACTTTTCATATTAAAATAAAATTAAATTAATTTATCAAATACTTTCTTTTTGATAAAAAATCGGAGTCGATCTAAAATTAATAATACCCCTACAGTATACAATTGGTTTGTATATGAAAAAATTAATCATAATTTAAATGTTATGTACTGTTACCACATATATATATATTTTCTTTTTTTTGGAGGCGAAAAACGCCTGTGCGTTATCATCGACCGGAATTTTCTTCAATAAATAGGTAAAATAACTCTAAAATAATAAAACTTATAAGGTCTAAAATTAATATAAATCATATAATAAAAATTTATTAAAACAAAAGTCAAAAATTGAGATAAAACTCAAAACTAATATCGCAGACGAAGTCGTTAAAATATAAAAGTTAAAATAATAGAAAAAAGAAACTATATAAAACTTACCTAATTTCGATAGGTTGTGCAAAAGGCTCCCTTCTCGGATAATAAAATTAAAGACATAGAACCAAAAAAATGAAAATTGAAAGTAAAGGAAAACAATTATCAAAAACTCTTCTGCATAAAAATATACATGATAATAATAAATCTTTTGCAGTAACCTGGTACTATGCAAAAACAGAAACATCCGGTTCAAAACTTCGTTATTATTGTACAAGACACCACGGTTGTTTCTAGGTAGATTAAATTTACGACATATATACTACACGCTTCATATCGGTGAAGGCGACGCTAGTCGTTCAGATGTCAACGGGAGATAAAAAGCAGATCTACGCGCCTGCGGAAGCGCTCCTCCCACCAAGCTAGCTGATCACGCAAAATTCCCACCACAGCGGCAATGCGGCGCCACCACTCGCAGGCAACTTTATAAGGAAGCTACCAGCGCTAACAGGGCTATTCTGTCGCGGACCACGATCAGGAGCAGATGAAGAAAAATAAGATGAAGATGCAAGAAAAACAAACAGGATATCAGGCTGGCCAACGTCGGACCTTCCGGCAGGTGCCAACATCCTCGCTGGAGCAGCAGGCCTAGCTGGCTTGCCGAGGAAGTCGCTGGGAACGGACGCTGCGATTCTGTTCCAGCTTACCGGCCTTCAATCGCCCTGTCCGGCGGCTGACCAACGGGCCTACCAGCAGGAGCGCCTCAACGCGTTATCGCTAAGAGAAAACCGCCTCGGCCCCGCCGGCGAAAGATGCCCGACGCCGCCTTGACACTGTGGAGTTCAGGGTGCGTCCACAGCCACGCAGTAGTGGGGATTCAACTGCCACTAAGGGGAAGCTCAGTCTGATTCCAACGGATGACTGCAACTACGCGACTGCAGCCGTGCCGACATCGCCGGAGAGCAGCAACGTTTTGATTGAGCAGCAACTTGTTTTGAGAGCAGCCCTTCTCAGGGCTACCTCGCCAAACACATAAACAGCCTCTTCGGAGCCACCACTTCAAAATTCTCAAACTACTACTTTTCTAAGGCTACCATTTTTTACATTGACTAAGACCACACCAGAAAATTTTACATTGAAATATGTGGTCACAATATGAAATTGGACCGTTTTTCAGGGTATTTCATTTTAATCACCCCAGGCGAATTCCTAGTAAACTATGTGCAAAAAAATGATCTTAACAGACGTTACTCAGTTTGGAGACGGAATCTCATGGTGATGTAGGATTTGACCTTAACTTGACCTAATTTCAAGCTCAACACAACTTTTTGTGTCGCTCAGTGAAGGGAAAATTACTACTATGAACAGGATAAGAGGCCTGGCTACGACCTTACAGACCGATATTTCTATTGCCGACGATCGGCAAGTTACACGAGAGGCTTTTGGCGGGACGAGTTCAGTCAGAGTTAGAGGCATCCTGAGGATTGATGCTACTGCAATTTAGGTTCACCATGGGAAATTCCAAGGTGGATGCCCTCATCAAGGTAGTGAGGTGGATAAAGAAATGTAAAGCGGGCAGCCGGAGGGTCAGAAAGATACCACTGATTGTCCTCCTGGATGTACGCAATGCTCAACAGCAATCCGTGGAGACACGTCTTGGAGGGAATGCGGAGGAGGAATATAACTTCATACCTAAGAGACGCAACAAGTAATTACTTACAGGGTAGAGAGCTGCTGACACCATTAGAAGGAGGAGAAATAAGTTTCCGGGAACATGAGGGGTTCCCCAAGGATTTGTGCTAAGCTCGCTCTTGTGGAACCTAGTTTTTGACGGGGTATGAGGTTGGGGTTCCCGGGGTGGGTGACATTCGTTGCCCACGCCGACGATTTGGCGATGCTCGATGATGGCTACACAGAAGATGAAGTGGAGGAATAGCTGAATACAGATAAGACAGATAAGCATGTGGTTGGGGAGGTACGACTCGCTCCACAAAAAACGCAACTCGTAGTTGCGGCAGCCCGACCTAAGATTAGAAGAATTCGAGTTACTGTTGATGGGATTAGACTATAAACAACGTCCTTTGTCAAATATCTCGGAGTATGGTTCGATCAAAATGGACTGTACAACCAACACCTCACTGAAGTATGTGGTAAAGCGGAGTGGATCATCAACGCTCTGAGCAGATTGATGGGCGCCAAGTGGGGACCCAGAGCAGCTAAAAGAAAGCTATTGATGATAGCAGCGACTTCTATAGTATTGTATGCAGTGACTCCCTAGTTTTCGGCACTAAACAGCAAGAGGAATGTGAAGATGATGACATCATTGCAGAGATTCGTAAATGTATTTACGAATCGTGTTGGCGTACCGAACGTTATCGGTGGATTCGGCGGGAGTACTGCCTGGGATACCGCCGATCCAGTTACGGGCTACCTAAATGAAACGGATCTATGAGGGCATGGACAGGGAAGACGCCACTTATCTATTGCTACAAGAATGGCAAGAGAAGTAGAACGCCGCTGCAACTGGGACGTTGATAAAGAAGCTTATTTCTGAGATGGAACCGTGGCTGGGGAGGAACATGACGACGTGGAGTACTACCTGTCACAATTCCTCTCCGGTCACGGAGGATTTGGTGTATTCACACACAGACTTAGAAGAAGGGAGCTCCTAAATTGTGTGTACTACAGTAAAGAGGACACTCCCTGCCACACCTTTTTTGAACGTACCTGTTGCAGGGATCCAAAAGCAAGATATAACATACAAGAGTTACCCCGGAAACTACAACAAAGTTATTGCTTAGAGGGAAAGAGGAATGGTGACAATAGTGAGATACGTGGCTGAGGTTATACGAGCAAAGGAAGTGGATTACAAGCCTTGGAAGGAGTTAACAGTAACTCCTCCCCAGAAAAAAAAAACAAGACCCGGCTGCTGATGCAGGGCCCAGAAACGGCACAGCCGGGGTCGATGTCCCTGACCTTAATGGTTAGAGGCAGAAGCAGGATAAAAAATAAAGAAAAGATCCGGAACCGGTCCTCCTACCTGCCATACCAGACACTACTCCCGGATGGCGAGGAGGCTCATTAGAGTAGCAAGGACATTTCCCTGGGCTGAGTAATACTTGATTGTTGAGCCGGCCTAGGGTAGCAGGAGAAAAAACCAACACACAAAAATAACTTTCTAAAATCGAAAGACCTATTTTTGATTCCACTTGAGAAAAGTTTACATTGGAATCAAACATATCACCTTGGACATATTTTGACGGTCATATCGCTAACATCAGAGATAGTGTTATACGGATGATAGAGGTATACGAGTTACATGCTTTTTCAGGTCATACAATATTCCAGGATATTTATCTCGAAAACTACGGGAAAGAGCATAACAATGATTTTACACTATCTACAACACTATCTCTGATGATTAGCCGTATGACCTTCAAAAAGGTCGAAGATCATATGTGTGACTACATAGTCCAATGTAAAATCTTCTGCTCTTTTCATTAGTGGGGTCAGAAAAAGGACATTCCATTTGACAAATTGTATTAACCTTGAAATAATGATCAAGGTAAAATTCAGGTTCAAGCTCAAACCCAAGGTCACCATGAGATGTCCTCCTCCAATCTGAGTAACTTTTGTTCGTCATTTTTTTATATTGCAATACAAAAAAATTCAAAAATATTACAATACAAAAAAAGTATGTGTACACACACACACACACACACACACACACACACACACACACACACACACACACATATATATATATATATATATATATTTATATGTAGTAGTGAAGATTTACCAGTTGATGCACAAACTTTAATGAACTGTGAACTGTGAGCCACTTTCACTGTATGAGCTGGGTTTGAATTAATGATTGAAATCAATCAAATGAAATGAATAATATTATAAAAATAATAGAATTAAATTTACATTAAATAAAATAAAATATTACTCAAGTTTAAAAAAAATTCTGTTTAATAATATTGGGATTCCCGTGGAGGACTGCGTGTGAGACTAAAGTGGTGAATGATGCGAGCACCTGGTGCGAGGCTAGATCAATCATCACCAGCAACTATAACGAACAGGTTGTCCCTGAGATGCTGTTTCGGGAAGTGCAATGGAGTACGCGTATAATATCTCCGCAAAAAATGATCCGATTTTCAAACTTTAAAGGGGTATTTGTTAGTAGGTTGAAGGCTAACCTTTGCATGCATCCGGTACACTCTTGATCACGGTTCACTCTAACAGACCACGATTATTTGGAAATGGCTTTATATCTTCGCAACCAATCTTCCAATTTTCAAAATTCGAACAGGATATTTGCTAATACAATACTACCTAAAATTATGATCGAACCAAACCAGAACAAAAAGAGCGATGTTTTTGTCGGCAATGTCGACAATGCCAGCAATGTTTTTTCTGGCAGTCATGTTTTTTTAATTTTTAATATTTATCTCTTGTTGTAGTTATAATGATGACAAAATATCATTAAAATATGACAAAGAAAAAATAATAAAATAAAAAGAAACCATAAAGATATACAACAGCGTGCCCTAGAAAATTTTAGTTAAAAAAAATAATATCTAATAATAATTTTTTTTTTGCGGAGGGAGGTGGAAACGCATTTACGCACAGAGTGTCGGGCTCCCGCTGATGGTATTATCCAATTACCATTAGCTGACTACAAACTAAAACCATCCCCCTTTCTACCAGGACTCGAACCGGAACCGTTTCCGGCCGAGTCCTCCTATATTAGCCTGAGAAGACCGCTACCTAATTTTCAGGACTATCCAGGTCACCTTTCTTGGTCGTGAAAATGCTGCGGACGAATGCTACACTTTTCCAGCTCTCAGGTTACGGAGCAACATCGCAACCACGTTGTGGGGCTTAGTGCTCCGAAATCCGCCTCTAGTGTCCCTCGATTTGCCGCACACAGAGCACATTTGTAAAAGGTGTGATTGGCGTCGTCCCGTACACCGGGGCAATAAAGGCAGTCGGGGGACGGTGCTTTCCCTATGACATGGAGGTAAGCGCGGAAGTACCCATAACCCGTTAAAAATCGGGTCATGTAGTACTCCATCTCTCCATGCCGCCGCTCAGGCCACGGTCTGACTAGAGGGATAAGCCTTGCGGTCCATCGTTCTCTAGTCTCGTGGTTCCAGGTCTCTTGCCATGCGAGAAACGTGCGAGTCCGTTCCTTGTCTCGTCTTGTCCTTGTCGCCTGACAAGGAGAAGGATTCCAGGTCGTCTGGCATTCCCTTGCCAAAATAGAAATGGGTAGGACCCGGCGACCACCAGTACTGTGCAGGCTTGGAAATCGTCCGTTACGAGGAAGCGACTCGCAAGGCCATGGTGCGTTGCACCTGCCCGAGTCGCTTCCGGTTTCTTTCGACTCTTAATCCCTGGGCCTACACTTCCGCCCACTATAACAGGACGGAATACACCGTGGACATCAGCAATCGCCGTCTGCTGGCCTTCAGTCCGGCGACATTCGCCATGAGCCGGTTGATAGCAGTTATGACTCTCGCAGCTTTTTCGGCGGCTCTCCAAAGCTGCTCAGTAAAGCTGAGTTTCCGGTCAATAATAATAATAATTCGTTGAATGAAACCAATTTAATTGTGTTTGTGTCTTAACTGTGATTTTTTTTTTCCAGTTTTGAGTTTTGGTGTTTTTTAGTGTAGTTGACGAATTTATTTAATGATTTGTTTAAATAGTTGCAGACCCTTTACACCCGCTTTGATGTTTTTTTACGACATTTCTTTCAGAAACGGATTACAAATTTTAAGTGATAAGGTGGTAACATTAGGTGATAAGGGGTGCACCCTTGTACCTAATATTTATCTGTGGTTTTATTGTTTCGTGACTAGTCTGTTTATCCTGATGATCTGTTTGACAAGACTGAAATTTAACTTAATCACTTTCATGGAAAAGGGAGTGTTTTTAATTTGTGACACGGGCTAACGATCATCCTAGTCTTTGCCCAAAGTAAGAGGCCAACTATAGAGACACAACATTTTCAATAATACATTAAACCCGTACTTTTTCAATAAAATTACATTTATTAATAATTTTTCATGAAAATGACTCTTATCACAGAATTAACATCTTTCATAAGCTTAACATACAAATAATTAAATATAAACATTGTGTAATAATTAAAACAAGCTATTTCAAGAGACACAGTTACTGCTACATTAAATATTAGTGTTTTAAATTATTTTCTGGTTGTTTAGTTTCATTGAAATTTTTTTCTTTTAATTTAAAATGTGAATAAATACTTCCGTGCAAAATAATAATAAAAAATGTCATCATACTGGCTAAAAGAAGAGCATCTTGCATCTCGCCTATAAATTCCTTCATTGGGTTGAATTTACTATTCTATGTGACTATTGCACACCTGCGATAGTAACACCGAAAGTTACTTTATTATACAGTGATATTTCTTTCTAACATATAGCCTAATATTTCTTACCATCTTCCATTCAGTTATTCTGTATAATATTCGTAAAAAATTGATATTGAATAGACTATTAAATTTCCAAATATGAAACCTTTCATTGAATAAAACTTCGTTTTATTTTTACTTATGATTTCTTCTATAAATTTTTGTTAAAAATAGGTTATTAAAAAAAACAAAAAAACATTGTCTGCTCTTTTTAATAAATTTTATATTTTCAATCTGACTTTTAATAGTTCGTTAAGTCTATAATAGTAAACAGTGATTTTTATTTCAGATCCAGTTAATCGTAGACATCAATGATAATTTTTGTTATTATTATTTTAGTTGAAAAGTAAAGTATAAGTCAATTGAAATTTACAAAATGTTTTTTATTTTCGGGCTAAGTATTTACTAACCGGTAAATTAATGAACAAACTAGCAATTTATTTTTCCATACAGAATGAATTTCACACTTGTAACTCTTTGTTTCTATGGCCAGTATTCAGCGCTCATCCCACAACTAACTAGACAGCATTAGTTTTTTAACAATTTATATTTTATTTTTATCTCCACAATTGTATTAACTATGATTAAATAAATATTTCAAAAGTTTTTTATTTGACTACACTAAGTGAAATTTAAGTGCAAGTAATCCTTTTAGCATGTTTTGTATATTTCTAATAACGTCTTCACGGCCCAAGCCTAAGCAAATTTTCTTCCCACTACACACCAAGCTACAGAACCTCCTACACCATACACATACACTACACTACAACATTACACAAATTACAACATACACCCTTACACAGCAACACAAGATCTTACACTGCTTCGTCCTACAGTTACACTCGGTGCTGTTGCGGCACCTTAAGAAATGCAACCTTAACCCAAGGTGGAAACTATCGTGCCGATTGGTGGTTGGCTCTACGTAGTGAGTCTCAAACTATAAGAACCAGAGTGAACCCAGTTATATGCAGCCCTAGCTTCAGTACAAACAAAATTTCGGTCCCAAATAATAATCGTTTGATGGTTGTTGATTCACTTGAAAAAACTAACCAAAGGCGGAATTTGAAAAGATTTCGACCGACATTGTTGGCCGAAGATGTATCGGTAGATAAACCAGAAATTTAACAGGGAGTGCTAAACTTTCTAGTGTACGGTTTCTTATAGTCAAATATAACAAGGAAGGTAAAATGTTTTTCAAAGGTTTCTCCATTCCTAATAAATAAATGCATTGTAACGGCTTTCCTAAGTCTATTAAAAGTCTTAGGAGCGACTCCCTGATGATTGAGGCAATTGATGATAAACAAGAATTGGAAGCATCTAGCTCTAAGGAACGTAGGGAAGAATGAGGTGATAATGGAGTAACACATTGCACTAAATTTCAGCAAGGGAGTGATCATTTGCTCTGGTTTGGCTGGTATTGAATTATTACAAATATCAGAAGCTATAACCGCTGTCAGTTCCTTCTAAGCAGAGGACAGTGAGAAAGGGGAATTGTGTTGATATGCCAACATCCTCACTTATTCTAATCTTTTCTACTCTGACTGTACCTGAGCGAAAAAAATTGGCTACCTTTCTGTCCGTAAGTGACCATATATGCCAAATCCAAGACGTTGCTTTCAGCGGGTTTGGTCACAACAAAATTGTGTTGCGCAAAGGAAAACGTTTGCGCCCGTTGCAGCAGAATGGAACATGATGATAGTACATGCACTGAGGTAGACGTGTATTAACTGTAAAGGTCCACACTCTCAAGGTCAGGGAATGCCCCGTTTATAAGAAAGAAAAGTCTATACAGAAAATATTCGATTACCAAAACGTTTCCTTTCTTGTGGCTCGTCGGGAATACAGAAAATCCCTCAACATGAGGAATCCTGTGCAGTCCAGTATTAGTTTTGTCAAGACTTTTTCTAACAATAAGGAAAAACAGAACGAGTGGGTATCGTGCAAAGAATTAAGAAAGTTTGTCCAGGCTTTATCCGACCAGGTAAAATCCTTCAGTTCTGCTATTGCAATGTTGTGTACAGACAGAAAGAAATATATTTCTGATGGAAAGACCGACAGTGATTTACCAAATACCACTTTAGTTGGTACGAAACCAAATCCAAATCCACCAACTATGCCACAAACTACCAAGATCATTATAAAGGTAACTACTAAAAAATCATCTACTGCTACGGTATTCCCGGCATCCGAGGCTTCGAAATTCCCACCAGCATCTCGACGTCTGTATAAGGATATGGTGGCGGATGATGCGCCTAAGAAGAAAAGCACTTCCTAAAAGTTACTCATACAAAAAAAAACAAAAAACTAATACATGCAGAATTTTGAACATAACAGGAAAAAATATTTTTTTGGGTACGAATATTGTTCTTTAGAATGTATGCGGTCTCCGTTCTCGCCGTGAGGACATCGAAGTCCTACTAAAGGAAGAAACTCTTTTAATACTGTGTCTGCAGGAAACTCACATTTGCTCTCTTTTCGGGATTACGCCTGCGAAAAATGCGACCATCAAACTGAGAGCAAAGGAAGTGAAGGTGTGGCTTTTTTCCTGAAGGAAATGGAATTAGCCACACAATGGCCGCAATTCCTGCGGTCTCAATAAAGATAATGACGTCATTTAAAATGAATATCTGCAACTTATACCTTCCTCCAAATTCTGATGTCAGTGAAGATGATTTGTCCGATTTGTTTTTACAGATACCTTTGTTTTGCCTAATGACACGATTTCAGCGACCATCACTATTCGTAGGGCTCAACATCATTTTCTTCCCGAGGCTCTAGAAAGAAAGATTAGAAAGATGTCTAATTATTACTCGGAAAGGATTGTACGAGTAAAAAATCTTTTGTGCAGAATAACTTAGTTTTATAATATATTAATATAATAATAATAATTATAATATACTTAATTTTGCATGCATAAATATTCGTAATCTAAATTATAACCTCATATACAATATTTTTGTTACATATGTCATATCTTTTGAAAAAAAAATTTATAACACTTTATGTATACAAAAGGTGGCGGAAACAAATTTTATTAGTCATATTTAACAAAGCTGATCGAACGGTTTTTCAGTAATAACAAATATTTTCTGGAAACTAATAAACCGTTTTTAAAAGTCTAGTATCAGTGGAGTAAGCTGGTAATTAGACAAGCTTAAGCTGTAAGAGTGTTTAAATAAAGCTAATCTTCAACATTTACTAAATGAGTTTCAATATGCAATTATTTGAAGCTTATCTGAACTGATTTTGTATGCTGATTTGGATGCAAATTCTCTGTGGTGAAATACAAATGATTTGCATTAATTTAAAATTATTTCTTAAAATATAATTTCTTTAATATAATCATGTTTCAAAGTTTCCTGATTGATTTAAACAGATAGAGAAAGTCTGATAACGTTTTCTTTACTCATTTTCATAATAAAAATGCTGCTGAAATCCGGTAAATTTTCTTACGATTTCCCTGTACAATTAGTTACAGGTTTGGAAGCAAATTAAGATTTATTAAAGATAGTTGTAAAAGTCAGAGTCCCGAATTGAACTAAATAGTGAAAGAATTATATAATTAATTTTATGACTAAAAATTAATTTTTAGGTAGGTATTAATATTTCTCTTATTAAAATAAGGATAACAATAAGTATAAAACCACTTAAGCACTTACGGTTTATTATCTCCATTATATTTTAATTAAGGAATAAATGACTTAAATTTTATTTTATTGCAAAAAAATCTGTAAAATGTAACATAAAAATTCTTGATAAGACGATGTTATTGATAAGTCAAAATTATTTCATTTAAATAAATATTCTACAATGAAAAGTTAACTTGTAAAATTTTAAAATGATGACCTCTACTTTTCTGTAAAAGATGTCTGTCGCGGCATAATTAGCTGAGGTGTAGCACAAATTTTATGCCAATTTAACCACATAGGCGGGCCAAATAATTATGCGGCAGGTAACTAAACTACAGCAAGTCAGCGACATGTTTTCTTTTAAGAAGCCATTTCACTTCAAGAGAACACTATTCAAAACTCTGTGAAGCAGAATCATACCCAATTAATCTCATAAAAAAAAAAAACACGGTAAGTTTGCGTTATAAGTAAAAAATATATACTTTTTAAAAGATATTAATAGATACATACTCAAGTAGGAAGCTTTATAACGCATTAAAATTAAATTCAGTCGTTTTATAATTTACTGTACTATTATTAAACAAAGTTTTTGCGGTATTATAAAAGTGAATTGCACAAACTAAATGTTAAAAAATGTGTGCCTTCATTAGCCGAATGGAAAAAATATATTTTTTACAAAAATATAGATAAGCATAAATCAGAATTTTCTAAAGGAATTTTTGTGACAACCTTTTTACAAATCCTAAAATCTGAAATAATAAATTAGTTATTTGCATAAAATAATATATATTTATATATGTAGGACGGGGTATAAGTTTGGTTGTATAAACGTCGAAAATAGTTGAATACGTTCGTAGGTGTTTCGTTAAGAAGATTTTTGGGTTACAGAATAACATTTCTAGCTATATTTTACATTTTGAAACTAAATCTCAATTTATCTACATTGTCATTAGAAAAACTTTTTAAGTGCATATTTTAGACGTTATCCCAAACAGGTTATCCAAAAGCTTATCGAAAATTGTAACGGACAGAGACGCGAGATGGCAGAAAGAGTGGATGGGTATTGTTCAAACTTTTAGGGCTAGTATGATGTTTGTTACAAGTAACAGAGATAAATGGAAGGGTCAATTTGTAGTTATTCTAGAGAAAATGAACGAAAAATGAAAAGAAGTGTGGTCTGAGAAGGGTAGTTAGGTGCTGTATACTGATAAATATCATGAATTTAATTTAGATTTGTGTAGAAGGATAACTACATAAACATTTAAATAACAGACATTTTATTAATACAGTATTCAGAAAAAGAGGTGGGCTGCTACTATTAAACAGTGTATGCTTTCTATGTAACGCCCAAGTTCCAGAAACCATTTCACATTTCCGAGATTCATGTCGAATTCTTGTGAATTTTAGATGGTTCTTATTTGGAAGAAATGATTTAGAAAAGCATAATTACTTTTGAGTATTGAATGGAGAGAATTGGACTAAACTGTTTAATTTTTTTAAGAACGCATTAAAAAATCTAGAGATCATTCTTGAAGTCAGCCTGTCAGACGACCTCGTTGTCATGCCAAAGATGAGATAATATTTATTGTATATGAATGTTTGTGTACTTTTGTTTTGTCGTTATTTTTGCTTTTAGGACTGATTCATTTTGTTATAATTATACTTTACTTCAATAAACACGCTTTATTTTAGTTTAAGATATAAATAAGTTTGCTTGAGCAGCAACCCATATTCACATACAATATTATAAATAACTTTAGTAAGATACACAAGTCATTATTGGCTAAAGGTTATTTTTATTTTGTAAAAAAAAAATTATATAATTTTTTAATTTCTCTGGATAGGTAATAAAACAAAAATCATAAGATACAATTAGCATACAAAACAATATATTATTTTTAATCTTGTTTACAATAAAATGAAACAAAAATACAGAATAACCCCGCTATAACGCGGTTATCGTGGGACTTACGTGACACCCGCGTTATAGGCTAACCGCGTTATTTGTAGAAGTAAATTTTAAATCACAAATGGGATCAGTTAAAAAAATAGGCAATAAATCAAGCAATAATGGTTTAATAGAAAAAGCCAATACAGTATAATGTGTACGCACATAAAAACAAGTTGATGTTGGGAGGTTGATGTCTAGTTGCGTTTTTATAGCTCCGAGTATTCGTGATTATTATTGCGGTTTTTTTTATGGTTTTGTTAGTTTTTAGTTTTGTCGTTCGTTTTTAGTTGTTCAGTGGTGTTTTTAGTAGTTATGTTGAGTTTTCGTGTTTTATTGTAACACTTTTAATTTACGTTATTGAATTTCATTGTGCGCTTATTTAGTCGTGCGTTTGTGATTTGTTCTGTTATTTTATATTAACTTACGTGTTTTTGAAGTAAATTCTAGTTTTTGTTGTGTTATTTTATAATATTTAAGTGTTTAAAAATCTATTTTTAAAATAGATTAGCTTACGTTAACTAGAATTTATTTACCTTGTTATCCAGCTGATGTTATTGTACTATCTCTGTTTACATTTGATTTACAAAGTTCAGTAAGTCGATTTTTTTATAAAAATAATTTAGGTTAAAATTATATTTATAACAGTTGTTTAGAGTAGGGAAATTTTGAAGAAAATTTATCCTTCGTAGGGTTGTTTGTTTACAAATGGACTTAAAGAAATTTTCGTCAGTGGATTTTTCAAGTGCTGTATTAATTGATTGTACTTTGCGAATTACTTATCGATTGAATTTTTTGTTTTTGTTGTACTTTACATTACTTTTTGTTTTTGTTGTTCTTTATATAAATTTTGGCGATTAATATGGCTGACCAGGTCAGCCTGATGGCAAGGTCCCTACTGATGAAGAGGAAATCTCTCCGGTTGCGGATTGGATATCCAGCAGAAGGGGAGCGTCAATGATCACGGTGCAAGAAGTCATGTCTGACAGCAGCGGTGGGGATAGCATTGAAGAAATGATCATAGAGGAATTCGACGCTCTAATCGCCTAATTTCCAAGAGTAAGAAGAAGAAAACTTCGGTTTTCTTCTTACTTATTGGCGCGGAAAACTTCGGTTCGACGCCAGAGGAGGGTTGTTGATTCGTTTGGTCCATCTAATATGGATTTTGACGGAGATTTTCCGTCTCTTACGGTCAGGTTAGGAGACGAGCAGGACGATGTGCAACTGATCTTCACTGAAGTTATTCTCTTCTATAACTGACTGTAATATTATTTGTGAAAAATATTTGGCTGTCGTCGCATCTACTTCGCAATAACCAACCGATAGAAGCACGGAATTTTTTTCAATTGTTAATTTATTCATGAAAATTTAGTTCCTGAGCTTGAAGTATTGGCCCTGGTAGCGGCTTTCCTTCTCTCCGTTTTTGCTAAAACCAAACTTACATACACCCATCTACAACATTAACATCACCTAGTCTAACCTTTTGCGATCTGACTGTTTTATCTACCGAATCAATAAAAGAACGCAATTTATCTATTCTTTTACTCAACCACGAATAGTGCTTTCAGGCACACCGAATTCCTGTGATAAAGAGACTTTCGAACGACCTGCCTTAACCTTTTCAATAATTTTTAATTTTTCCTTTACAGAATACATTTTTCTTTTAGACAACATGTTAGGCAAATACGAACGAAAAGAAACACTACAAAATCTAATAAATTAACCAACGTCATAAAACTTAATGATACTGATAAACGCAGTAAAAGCAGCTCGGAATAAGTCATAATACGTAATAATATTCAGATACCATATACTGTGCCTTGCACTGGCAGCACATTTATGGTCTTATCGTTGTTACAGGAAATGAGTCATGTGTAGTATTTCATAAGAATTTCACCTTTACTGTATTAGAAACATAGTTTAGTTTTATTGAATCATGTTTTTGGGAATTCCAAGGCTTTAAAATTTATCGTGACAAATTGCCAGATGTTATATTAGAAGATTATTGTTGAAAATTTCAAGGGATTTATGATGGGTTTTACACAATATGGAAATGGTAGGGTGACTACAGTGGTAGGTATGGGGTAATAGAGTGTAGGGTGACTAGAATTTCTTTATTATATTTTACTTTTTCAGATATTCAGATAATTTTTGAGAGCCAGGTATATAATTCGCGTTATATCCGTATCCGCGGTATATCGAGTCGCGTTATAGCATGGCTGTACAGTATAATCATATGACCATTTTAAAATTGAGTGTTAATATTCACAAAAAAGCGAAATAAAAATCTAAAAAGAAAACCCCATATACTATTCTTAAACGAGTACCTATAAAGGTAAATTTAACGTAAAAACTTGAAATAAATATAATACGAAAAAATAAACTGTAATCCAACACCAGGAAAAGAATGCTTCTACCTGAGTTAATAGATAATACATAAATATAAAATATCGTACAGTATTTTTTTACCAAGTCCGTAGAAAGTGAATATTTACTATAATGCAGTGTACACCGATTAAAATTCTTCACTCAAACTGACCTGTATTCTGCATTGTTTCTCTCCCACCATTAGAGTAGGATAAAATTACAGAAATAGTTCCTTCGTTAACTAAGTTACAGTACGACAAAATTTTAATATTTGTCATATAAATTAATATTTTAATATATTTATATTTTTAAAAGCTATTAATACATAATAGTGCCCTGGCATTATTCCATGATGAACTTCATTTATAATTATAAAAAAAAGTAAGTTTTGAAACTAAATTATTCCTGTTCATTATTAATAAAGTAGCAAATTATTCAATATTATTTTTCCGGCTACACCGTTCAATATTACCAAAATAAGATTTAAGAATCAAAATTCCCAAATTTGGAATAATTTTTTTATTTTTTATTTTAGGGGCTTCCTCATTCTGTGGGGAAAATTAAGGAAAATTTTTTTATAAAAATTGACCCCTAACAAAAAAAATTCGAAAGAAAATTTTTGAATAATAATTAAAAATTAAATATTACTTTTATGAGATTAATGAAAAAATTTGCTTTTTGTTTTGAGTCCGGAATAAAATATAGTTGGCAATGCTACTTTAGTTTTAGTAGCCCTTTAAATGATGAAGAAAAATACAGTACAAAATTTATTTTAATAATAAAAATTAAAAGTGTTAAAATCAAAAACAAAATATGTGTATTTTAAGATGGAATAAATTCTAAGAAAGTCTTTCTAAATATATTCATACGTAGGTTCAGCTTAAAAGATTAGCTTAAGTAAAAATTTTCCTAAATCTAACCTCTTCAATAAAGGCTAAAATAATAAGAAAATAAATTCTCAAAAATATTTTCTCTGTTTAAGGTGCGGGGTTTATAATTTTGGAAAATTTTAGTCATTTTTTAATAACCCTATGTATGTTGTTAAAAATATAAAAAAAAGTAAAGAATTTTTAAATGTTAAATCTAAAGTTTGATATAAAAAAAACAAAAAAAAAAAACGTGCATTTTAAATTTAAGAGGTGGAAGTTGATTTATTGAGAAAACAATTGTATTAATTGTACACGCATTGTAGGTAACAAATATTTGCTTTAATAAAGTTTTCTATAAAATTCCTCTGAAGAAAATCGAAATTGAATTGTTTTTGTGGCTTTCCCACCCTTTTAAAGAATTTTTTAAAAATATATGATTAATCCCTCATCAATAGAAATATTTGAGCTAAATTTGAAATAAATCAATTCAGTTAATCCTGAGATAAGGCTAAAATTATTGCGACACTTATGCACATACGTACGCTTGTAGATACATACATACATATGTTTTTCTTTGGTCTAGATGAACTAGTTGAACATTAAAACGTAAAGATTTGCAAAAATCCCGATAAATCATTTTTGATGTGAATACCGTACTTTCATCTTTTATAATATTCTACTTATATTTCCCGGGAAAAATATATAAAATAAAATTTCTGCTAAATTTATTTTATCGCCAGATTCAAACCATTATTTCTTGGATATTCTTTATTTATAATAACAATAATAATTTATTTAAATTAAAAAAAAGAAAAAAAAAAATTTATACTGGGATGTATTTTATTTTATTACTTCGATCTATATTTGCTGATGATGGTTATTTGATAACTGAAATATGTTTCTCATTTCTATTGCCTTATAAAAATAGAGTATGACTTATTAGCTGTAAGTCAAGTTTATGGAGTTAAATGGGCAATGGAGTTAATTGAACACAGATTACACAATAATACTGATAAGCACTAAAAATCAGTGTTTATATTTTATAATTTTTAAAAGTTTATATTTTTAAATGAATTTAACTGGTGTAAAATCACCTCACCAGCAACGAGATAAACTACTAAAACATTGGGTGAAGTGGAAGGTTATTTAATATTGGTGGATTATTATTTTAAATATAAATTTCATGACTGAGTTTAAGCAAACAATTTAATTTTATGTTTTGGAGAAAAAATAAATAAAAATTATTTAATTAGTTTGAACAGAAATCTTTTGAACGTCAATTTTACTAGTATTTCTTTTCATAATGAAACGATTTTTTAGCAGTGCAATTAGGACATAAACTGATTAAAAATGTATTCCTTTTGTTATAATATATACTAAAATGTAATGTTTCAAAAAGGTTTTTGATTTATTCTACCAGATTTTAAAATACTTTATAATTTATAAAACTTTATTTTACAAAAGAAAAAAAATCTTTAATGCGTACTTTTATCTAATCATGAAAAATGTTAAAAAAATATTTTTTTTATTTTTTATTACATCGTATATAAAAAAATTGTTAAAAGTTTTGAAGTTGAATTCATTTTATCTTGTTATACATTGTTATTGTTTGGTCGTTGGATAAGCGATGTTACAGCAAAAAGAACAGTCAGACGAGGGTTTCGGTAATTAAACACACACGTTACCACGCGTTTTACTGTTGTTCTTCGTACACCCTCAATAGGGAAAGTTTGCTAATACCTCTAATGCTAGCGTACTACGAATGGTCGACCGAACATAAACTCAGCTAAAAACATGAAAATAGACGGACGTGTTATATATAATATGTAAAGGTGATTTATTATTTTAACTATATTATTACTTAGTTTCAAAATTATTAATGTTAAACAAAATATATTTAATCAAATTTTGACTGAGTCTTATAAACAAAAATTGAAACAAATTTTAGTGTTACCATTTCTTATCACTTATTACATTAATTTTAAATAGCTTAATTTGAAAGATACAGAAAAAATAGATCTAAAAATAAATTCGTAAAACATGATAATGAATAAACTGTTTTTATTTTTTTATTTTTATTAACAGATAAATAATGAAAAAAGAGAATTTTAATTACCAAAGTACAATTAACAAATTTATTTAATTGTTTATTAATGAGAATTGGATTGATTCTTTCTTTAAAGGCTTCTACTAAATTTACGACTTACATGTTCCTCTTTGTTTATTTGGTAAAATAAACTTATACAATACTAAATAGAATAAAGACCTACTTTCTATAAAAATACAAAAAAGAATGTAGCATTAAAATACAAACGTTTTGTTGCTGTATACTGATTTACAATTAAAATACATTAAAACTTTTAAAACATAAAATTAATAAAGAAAAGAAAAAACTCCAGTGCCCATAACAAATCAACGAAAATTACCTGTAATTCTTATATACTACTACATAGATAAGTTGCAAACATAAGAATTTTATGTTTAATTAATTAAAATAATTAAATTAAAATTAAATTTATGTTAATTTAATTTTTTTTAGCTGTTACAACATAAAGTAATGAAAAGAAGGAAAAATAAATAAGTATTGGGAATAATGAAAAATATGAATTAATATGTATAAGCTCACTAAAAAAAAATCAATAAACTTTGAAGAAATTACTTTTTTCGTAAAATTTTAAATGTATATAAATGTTTTTATAATTTATAAATTTCAAAAACCTAATTTTTTCCATTCTAAAAAATAACCTTAAACAAGTACAGCAATAAAGAAGCTATAGTAAATAAACACATGATAAAATAATAAAAGTAATATTACCCATAAATAAATGAAATCCTTAGTAAAATTTTCTACGTCTTAACGCTTTTAAATCAATAAATAAAAAAAAGGAGAATTGTTAGAAATAGTGCAAGAAAAAAAATAAAATTTGAAATAAGTTTTTTTCATAGTTTAAATAAAACGTAACTGATTTTATAATTTCAAAAAAAAAAAAATTATATCTAGAAGCATCTTACTCGTATCTGTAAATGATTTTATTACTTTTAAATTTAAAAATTCATTAATTATGTTAAATTAATTTCACTATACCGATCGATGATGAATAAGACAAACACAGTTAAGTGGAAAGATAATAGGCAAATAATACTTATTAGAAATTTTATTATATTGATTCATGAGAAAGAGAGAGAAGTATGATTTGGGCTGGTACAGGGTTTTGTTTTTCTCAATTATGAAGGTCAATTTATATCAAATGCTTGAACTCGCTTTATGTTCGTCACGATAGGAACCGATGTTAATAGTTTTTAGATATTATTGTTACTAATATTTTAAAATAATATATTTTATTCACTACAGTTTCATTTGTACATAATATTTAATAATAGTTTCATTTGTACATAGTAAGTATAGGGCACTTAGTAAGTATCTGTGTTAAGATATCACTCGTTTTTTAATGGGAGGGCAAATAAATCAATATGTGTATACTTTCTAGAGGGAAAACTCTTTCAATATGTGTAACTTTCCAGGGGAAAACTCGTTACTAAAGAAGAATTTGATATAATACATTAAGGGTTCCTCGTATACAATAAAATACAGGATAATCATAACAATATAAACATAGTGATAATAACAGCCTTCATCTCACACATGAAAAAATTTAATGGTAATTGCAGACAAACAATGACTTTTGCTATAATTATATCTCAAGTATGCTTCTACCTTTTTTAGTCACATTTTCAACAATATAATCACAAATAATATAAATCAATTCGTTTTTTTTAAATAGTTATTTGTTTTGTTGTAACACAATCATAACTAATTCATGTTGGTTTTTTCGACGGAGGAGGGGAAAGCTCTCCCTATAGCTTTAGATGCGCCTGCCCGTAAAGACGACAAATGTCTGGCTCTCACCGAATAAAACTACTCTTCCTTATACATCTCCTAATACCCGTCTTTTGGCATTACTCAGAACATGCGGTACACTTGCAGGACTGTTTGGGTGTTCGAAGAGTCTGGACACATCAGCAGCGGTGACGACTCTTAGGAGCCCTCCCCCCCTATTTGCTTTCGCTATAATAGGTAGTTGGGCCCAACTACCTATTTGCTTTGGCTTTCCTGTTCCCATCCAGGACGGTAGCAGTAAAGGCTGCAAAGTTTTTCTCGTTTATTCTTATACTTCATTTCTGTAGTAAACAAGACGTAGTTATAATGATATATAGTCACATAATATACAGTGGAAAAAAGAGAATTTATAAAAAAGAAAAAAATAGCACATCGAAAATTTTATATCCTACCATCTTCTTCTTCTTCATCTTCTTCCTCCGACTCTTTTCCATCTATAATCTTCCACAGTATTGCCCTGCAATACTGTGACATTTCTGTAACAGTGTTCCAGTTTTCTTTGTTGCAAAGAATTACATCGATCAAATTGTCAGTAGCTAACCTACCAGTGACCGCTGTACACCACTGTCTGTCCTCTACTCACCTGCCTCACTCGAAAAAGGTTTGCCTGACTGTATCCTCCAGGCCACAATATACATACTCGGCATCTTCTTTTTTTCTTCTGCTCGCCAGGTAGGAATTTAACGCACCATAGCCTGTCAACAGCTGGGTGAGCCAAAAGTTGTCGTGCCCATGCCCCCGACAAACCCACCTACGTAAATCTGGGATGATCCCATACGTCCAGCGGCCAGATGTAGCCTCATCGCATCTCTTTTGCTACCTTTCCAGCAATTCATTCGAGGCTTGCTTCTTTGGAGTGTCCATCCATCTGTTACTTGTTCACGAATGTTTAGATCCATCGGAGGCACGCCTGCAACGACGAAGACCGCCTTGTTGGACACTGTTCTATAAGGCTGAGACAACTCGTAGCGCCATCCTTCTTTGGATCCATTTAAGGTTCCCAAACCACGGCTATGTATGCAACCCCTGACTCGATTACCGTAGTCAAGAGCCTTCTCTTAGATGACTTTGGCCCCCCCCCCCACGTAACGCTTGAACTTGGAGAGTACCATTGTCATCTTTTCTGCCTTCTCCAAAATTTTGAGGATATGAGTCGTAAATTTCGTACTACAGTCCAGCCATACTCTTAGTTTCTTAACTGAGGCCACCGGGTGTACAACTATACCGCACTCTCGAACATTTACACGGGGGAGCCTTCTTCTGTCAGCCAGAATAAGGACCTCAGTTTTATCCAAAGCCAACACTGATCTCTTGTTTCCAACCATATCCTCGCAATTTTGACCACGCAATCTTGTTGGCTTTGGCCCCACGTCCACAATCACTTATTCTATATCGTCCGCAAAAGCAACCGGTACGATACTTTCAACCATTTCGATCTAAGACATCTATAAAAGACAATGTTCCATAGCAGCGAGTCAAGCATGGAACCTTGTGGAACAGCCCATTCTATCAAAAACTTCACAGATTCATATTCCATTGTCGCAGTGACTTTCCTGTCCGAAAGTTAGGCCTGTAAAATTCTTGTAAGGTCCAGGGAGACAACTCTATTCTATAATTCGCTGGCCATTTCACGCAGGTGAAGGTGTTCTTGGCATCCAGAAACACATCATAAGTATCATTATAGGTAACTTCTTTGTGTACTCGGTGCGATAGGGATGACTTAAGTCAGTGTTTCTGCGGTGGATTTCCCGTACTACCGGAACCCGTACTGTAGCTCTGACTACCCACTGCTCTGACTACCCTTCATCAATCTCCTCCTGCAATCTCTTCACTATCATGGCCTCGAACAATTTTCCGTAGGCATTGAAGATATAAAGAGGCCTATAGCCTGATGGGTCGTCGTCCTCACGTCCAGATTTCTTCAATAGGCCGAGCCTCCATATTTGCGGTACCCACCTTTGTACCAGTTCGTGGTTAAGCACACCGATTACTCTAAGAGCTGCCACATCTATGATCCAGCTCCAGAGCCATCCGGCTCTGGAGCTCTGTTTAGTCTCAAATTCTCGTAGAATACATTCACTCAATTTATCCAGGTGAATTGGGGAATCTCGCCGCAGTAACTTCTTCTCTGGTAAAATCTTCTCAACGGCTAAAAGGGTTCTATCTACCACATGCAAACGGCAGTGTTTCAGTAGGATCACTCAAACCCCTTTTTCCAAACCTCTTCCACACGATTTTACAACTGTTGCTATGAGAATCATTGTTGATCTGCTTGCATATTTCAGCCCACCTGACCCTTTTTGCTTCCTCAATTTTTTCCTTGAGTAGCTTTCTCAGATTCATATATAGTATTTTGTCAGGACCGACATCGGCTCTTCTCCGCCTCCTCTACCACGCCCTCCTGAATTCATATTTGAATTAATTCTTTTAAGCTGTCATTACACTTTTACTGGTGTAAATTTTTGCAATTTTCCATTGGGCGGTTTATTATTTTTCTCTACAAATTATGTTACTTTTCGTAGTGATATTTCGATATTTTGATATTTTAAAATCACTACCTAATGGTTCTCAAGCACCTGCGATATGACAGCTTAACGATCATGTAGTATCACGTGGTAGTTCAAATATGTGTACACGTAAGTAAATGGATATGTAAATTATTTATTTTCTACCAATCTAAAATTGTCGTATTATATGTTTGTTTTGCATTGCTTGTGACCATAAAAAAAAATAAATTATTAAATTTATTAGGGTTTTTTTGCATAAAATTCTTTGTCTTTTGTAATATTTTTTAACGTACAAGAATAGAATTTTATTTTTAATTAGTTGCATTTAATAACTCAATAAGGGGTATTTTTTATCAGGTATAAATGATTCTATTCCCGAATGTATATTGAATATTCATTCAAAGTATTCATCCTTCCCTTATTTTATATTAGAAAGGTATCAATTTTGAATTTTTGTAGGTTTCACGAAGAAGGAATCTCTATAAAAAATAATTAGTCCTGAAACTCATCTATCTTATCACAAAGTTAGTCTTTTTTTTTTTACTAAAGAAAATGTCTTTATATTAAAACTCTTGCTTTTCATTACGAATAAATTTTATCCAATTTTTGTTGTAAACCTGATCTCAGAATAATTTATTATTCATACGGTAATTTATAATTTTGATAATTTTTTTTAAAGAATAAATTAATATTCACATAAAGACATACGAATTTAAACGGTAGTTACAAAATTGGATGAAATTTGTTTCTTATTTATTATATGAAGTTAGATAAATCAAAAAGGTAACTAAAATAATTACGTATATTTTTTTAATTACCTTAAAAGACTATATTATACAATGTTTCTGCTTACTTAAAAACTTTTTCTCAAAATAGTTTGTTTATGCAAGACGAAGTTAGAAGATAATCACTTATGCTGTTGAGTAAACAAGTATGAAGTACAAAGACGCGCACAGAATGCTTTTACTTAGTCCAATTCAACTTGTGTGAAACTACTGTGCAATGGAACTTTATAAAATTGAATTACAGCACAACTAAATTATACTACAAGTAATTTCTAAACTACAATTGCAGTATAATTATCTTCCCCGTTTCAAATGCTACTTCGAAGCACCTCATGCCTGTTGACCTCTCATCTTTGTGTTGCTCTTTCTGAATAGCTTTACTGGTAGAGAATCGTAACTGTAAATATTTAAATAACTGCAGATTATTTAATTCACTTCTAGAAAATTTTTCTACATTTATTACTTAATTAACAAAGTTAATGATGACTTAAAACAATTGTTTAAATTATTTAATATTTCTTATAAAGTGAATGATTTATTGATGTAGAGAAGTTTTATAAGTAATTAATTATTTACATTATTTTTAATTAGCAAATTTTTGAACGATTTTTTTTTGTATTTTATACTTCAGTATTTACATTTAATAAGAGTTTCAAAAATTATTCTAATAACTTGCATTTAAGATCACCCGAATAATAAAATCTTGACATTGGCGACTAACTTACATGCTTTTAAGAAGCAATTACCTGTAATAAAGTAAATTTGAACTAATCTATATTATCTATTATTATCTATAGAAGAGCACCAGTAATACCTATTGATGAATTTTTTTTATATTTTTTTTTACGGGCATCGACTACTAAGGTCATTAGCCCTCGTCACAATCTTTAAAAGATGTTAGTATCACCATCTGGATCGTCATATTTAAGGGTGTAAAGGGCCCTTACATTTTATTTAAAAACACAAACTTCATAAAAACACTAAGACACAAAACGACAGACAGACACAACGCATAAGGAGTGTAAAGGGCCCCAAAATTAAAATTTGAGTTAAAAACTCAAAGAACATATAGTTAAAAATTGTAAGTCATGCCATACTATTTCCTTCTTCTTCCACCTGTCTCGTTTATAATTTGTTTAAGCACACTCGAGGCGACCAGAAAACGCCGTTGAGCAGCATATCAGTCGCGCCAGGGTGCCGTGGTAGTTGACTCCTCCTTATGAACAGGCTACAGGCATGCACCACGCCCACCCATATCCTTGCGCCCTCAGTCCAACCTTGAGGGTCCCCCATGCCATCATCGGACACACCCCGACTCACTGCTCTTGGATGCAGACAAGCCAGGTTGGCCTAGGCAAAAGGGCTACCTCCCGTCACTACACGTGCCACGCTTGGAGACTCCCATACATATAAAATTTCCAGCTTATAGATTCTTTAACACAGCTTTAAAATTTTCAAATTTTTACAGACGTCTAAGAAGTCCACTGGCGTGTAAAAATGGAACTATCTTTTCTTCATTTCCATTATACAGATCAGCAGTAATATCATTTCTAAGACGGAACCTCCTTCTCAGGTCCTCATATATGGTACACTCTTCTATTAGATGCTTGACTGTCAGTGTTTTATTACAAACATCGCACATTGGTTTCTCTTCGCCGGTTAACAAATGTGAATTTGTTAATCGCGTGTGACCGATTCAAAGTCTGGTCACAGCTACTTGTTCTCGGCGAGTCAACTTCACGTCGCTTTTCCATTTATATGGAGAAGTTTTAACTGAGTTTAATTTTGTATTTAAACTCCTGCATTCAGTATTCCACTTGTTTTTAACTACGTTAGTTAGACAGTTTTTAACATCTGCCACTCTTACAGGAAATGCATCCAAATTATCGCAGACTGTTGCCTTTCTGGCAGCTTCGTCTGCGCTTTCATTACCTGTAATACCAGCATGCCCTGGAGTCCATACAAATACGCATCGCTGTCCTCGTTGATTTAGAACGTATAAAACGGTCAGGATCTTTGCAATTAGGACATCCTTAATGTTCTTGTTCCAAATCGCAATAAGTGCACTAAGAGAATCGGAACATATTAGCACTCACTCTTCGCAATAGTGTTCTATGTATCGAAGAGCTTGCTGAATGGCAGTAAGTTCTGCCGTATAGACACATTCCAATAAAGAAACTGTATAGACAGTTTCCAATAATGGGCTTCTCCATTTATATATATGGAGCATCCAACACCATGTTCGGTTTTAGAACCGTCAGTATAAATTCTAATATCTTCTTCGTAATTACTGACGGTTGCCAAAAATTCCTGCTGGATGATAACTGCTGGCTTCTTTTTTATTTCTCCCTGAGAGATATCCAACCTAGCATTTACCGCCGGCAACAGCCATGGCGGTATTTCTCTTGTGGAAATTGCTATTGTATCTGGAATAGCAATTTCGTATTTTCTTCATAATTCGTGGTACCTAATTCCGGCTGTTCTGGAATAGGTAGCACGACGTTCATATACTGCAGCCATTGGATGATTCATGAAAAGTTTATTATTTATATGGGCAGGAAAAGCCCATACGTTAGCTGCATATCTTAACAAAAGGATCTCTCTTCTATAATGTATTGGCATTATTCCGGCTTCGGACATTAGACTTGTCGCCGGAATGTGCGGAAAGCGCCTGTCGCATATCTAATTCCGCTATTATGAATTACGTCTAACTTTCTTAAATGCGACTTCCTAGCGGATGAATATGCAATACATCCGTAGTCTAGTTTCGATTGAACCAATGCCTTATACATTCTCAACAATATCTCTTTATCTGAGCCCCAAATAATATTCGATAAACATTTTATAATGTTTAGGGCATTTTGCATCTGACACTCAAGTCCTGTATGTGTAATCCCCATGTAAGGGATTTATCCAATACTAGTCCTAAAAATCTCACGCTGTCTTTATATTGTATTGGATCATTGCCGATTGTCAACGTACGACTTTGATGAGGAGTTCTCTTCCTACAGAAGTGTACACAGCAGGTTTTTTTCTGGTGAAAATTGGAGTCCATTATTCCTTGCAACTTCAGTTAGAGCGTTGATCGCTCGTTGCAATTTGTATTTCACCATAGCAGTCTTGTTGCTGGCTCTTTTCTTATACGCTCTTTTCTTTCTTTTAATAGCTTCATTAATTTCATCATTCCACCATGGAACGGGTTTCTTTGTAAGTTTCCCAGATGTTTTGGGAATAAACCTCCATGCCGACTCAAGTATTGCATTTGTTATAGCATCGACATCGTCTCCGATAACTCCAGTTGTTTCAGGGAGTATCGTTCTAGCTGTGAAGCTCGTCCAATCTGCCTTTTCAAACAACCATCTTTTTGGATATATATGGGATATATTTTTCTTGTCATATCAGTAACAATTTGCACCGGGAAATGATCGCTTCCATGCAAATCTAAAACATGGAAGGTGTACCTCGGTGCTAACGATCCGCTTATAAGTGCAAGATCAATACAGGACGTCGATCCATCTCTGGCATTGAAAAAGGTTCCTGACCCGTCGTTTAAAAGAATAAGTTCAGAATTCATCAGGAACCTTTCCAGTTCTCTTCCGCGGGGATCTACTCGATTCAATCCCCAAAGAGAATTATGAGCATTAAAGTCACCCACCAGTAAAACAGGTGGGGGAAGCTCAGAAATTAGTCTTGCTATGTCATCCTTATTCTAATCAAAATTCGGCAAGGATATGCTGCAGACAGTGACCTAAAGGGGACGCTTAATTCTAACGGCGACCGCTTGCAGGTTTTTTGTTTAGAACAACCGCTTCGGTGGTAGCTCTGGTCGATGTTAACATGGCTACTCCACCTGTAACTCTTACATTTGGCGGTTGATCTCGCCAAAATATATCGAATCCTTTTAATTTAAAATTTTCATTTCGGCTGAAATGCGTTTCTTGCAGACATATACAAATCGGGTCTACATTATGTACCAAGCGTTGGAGCTCATGGATGTTTGAAAAACATCCATTGATGTTCCATTGTACAATCGACTCGCTAATTTTTAATTAAATTGGGTTTGCCTTTCGGCCACCCTTTTTTCCTTTCTTTCTCCATCTTACGAACAGCATCGTGTTCGTGGAGAAGGTCGTCGCCCGTAAAGCTTCCGGTCTCCGAATCGGAGACCACCGAAGCCGCCGACGACGACGGGCATGGATCGGCACCGATTTCAGGCGCCGATTGTGGGGCGGCAACCAGGCCGACCCCAGACACGGGGGTAGCACCGGTCACTGCCTGTGGTAGGGGGACACTCGTCCCAACTGTGAAATTTTTTTGGCCTCTGAGGCTTAGAGGCCACTTCAGTTACAGGAGGCTTGGGAGCCTCCATAACAGACTCTGTAGCTGTTACTTTCTTTTCATCAACTTAAATCTCACTAAGACGGACTTGGATTTCAGGTTTAGCGTCCGTTTTCTTGTGTACTGGAGCAACTTTCGGTTTCGGAAATGTGTCTTCAGGAGGCTGTACAATTATTCTTGGCTTAACAGATTCTTTAGTGCTGAGAGGCTTCATTTTATTTTCAATGATCCTCTCAATTAAGTCAGCCAAGGTAGGTGCAAGTTTTTTGATGATTGTATTGTCATCAACAGCCACTGGAGCAGGTGCAGAAGCAGCAGCCGCAGCCTGAGCATAGGTTGTGGTTGCTCTAGGTCTACGTGCGTTTACGATCTTCTTTGCTTCGAAGTAGCTGACCTTTTGCAGGGTTTTTACTTCCTGGACAGCTACTTCATCTTTGTATACAGGACAGTTCCTGGATCTACAGGAATGTTGTTCTCTGCATTTAATACAAGTAGGAGGCTCCTTACATGGCTCTCCTTCATAAACTTCGTCACCGCACACGCATATTTGCGGTCTCTCACACCTAACAGCGGTGTGGCCAAAGCGTTGGCACTTAAAGCATCGCATTGGTTGCGGGAAAAATGCCCGTACATCTAATCGATGTATGCCCGCTCTTACCTTCTCTGGTAAATTAGGCCGGTTAAATGTAAGAACATGAGATGCTGAAGGTAGGACTTTGCCATTCCTTCTCATGTTCAACCTCCGACATTCTATTACTCCCTGCGGTGCTAATTCTTCGACGATTTCCTGCTCCGTACAGTTAAGAAGATCCCGACAGACCACAACACCGCTTGAGGTGTTGAGCGTGCCGTGTGGATCGACGCGTACAGCAAAATCTCTTATCTTTTGGAGGCCTAAGATCTTCTGAGATTGCGCATCATTCACAGTCTCCACATGAAATCCATTAAAGGTTTTTCTTATTTCCTTCACAGGGCCTCCAGCGCATTTAGTTATTTATCGAGCAATGAGAAAAGGACTCACTCTCGAGAAGTTACCATCCTCCTTCGTAATGATCAGATACTTAGGCTTTGGAACATTACTATTCTTAAAAAAAGCTTTTTGTAAGCTTTTTCTAGACTCACCATCAATTTTCTTGAATTCCACACTCTTTCTCCGTTTTGCCTCAGGCGAAACGGCCGGTTCTAAACGAGGGTGTTTTCGTGAACCCTCTGCCACGTTTGTTGTTTGATCAGTTTGCATGATCATTGATCCCTTCTGTAGCAAGGCTAGCCGCCGGGGTACACTCCCACTCCAGGGCTACCAACCCTGGAGGTCCGTTCCGGAACTCCGGTGTAACCGGCATATGTCCTTGCAGAGAGCGAATGCGCAATCTCTGCACTGACTCCAGGCTCCTACTCACCGAAGCTTTCAGAGCTCCCATGCACCGACATACATGGGCAGCATTGCTACATGCTTGCCATCGCAGGGGGCATGTGGACAACGGAAGGGTCTCCGTTACACCTGCAATAACATTGACCCTGGCCGCCACATCGCCAGCTCTAAAAGTGGTATTAGTCATTTTACAAAATCGTTTATTATTCCATATCCTGCAGGTAGCCGAAAAATCCAAACCATGTGAGGACCTGAAGGTGGAAACAGGTCAAAAGAAAAGCATATCCGAGGAATTTACTCGGAGCCCCGTTAGCCAGCTATTTGTATTATACATAAGTACAGCTGTTACCGCCCTGGACGTGGAACGTAGATGTTGTGTTCCGGACGTGGGGATTACCTACCTCAGGGTTTGATGAATATTAATATTGACCGTTTAGCCTCTCCTGAGTGTGACTCATGGCGAATTTTCCCTGATAATCCACCGTTTGTTTTACAATGTTATTAAAATTGCAACTATTATTTATTTATACATCAATTGATTTTACTTTTAATTAAACTACACGATTCCCTACCCGTATTTCCTTATCATTATTCCATTTCCACAGCAGCAAGGAAATTCTAAACCGAATGTATTGTAATCCCAGAGCTAGTCAAAAAGTTAGTGATAGTACTGATACTGCAGAAATAGTGAAGGAAAATATTATTAATGGCGTAAAATATAGAATACTCGTCCTCTCCAAGATCTCAGAAAGGATCGGAAAGAGCAATTGATCTGTAAATATCAAACAATTGACATTGTTAAAGAATGAGTGATAAGAATGCACGATAAGAATTACAGTACGGTGTAATCTATCTGTTCCGGCTTTCTTCGAAACACTATTTTAAACTTGAGGGCAATTCCTTAGTTTCTTTTACTTTTTACGGTAATCTATACTCAATCGTTCTTAATTTTTCTAAAAAAAACCATAAAAAAAAAAAAAACGTATATCAGCTAGAAAGATTGAAATACATTCTTTTGTTAAAACACAAATCAAAAGCCTCTATTTTTTTTCTAATTATTTTGTTGTCTGTGTTTTGAGCTACAACTTGTTACACTCTTTATGTAGATTTTTAGGAGTTTCCTTCTAATTCCTATATCTGTTCTATGTCTACTTAAACATTCTCCCTGGGTATGAAAATATCCCAGCTTATGTAGTCTTCGATGTTTTTTTTATTCCACCTATCATTTGTTGTATTACGAATTAAATAAAAAATTATGTTCTGTTATATAAATATTTAAAAACTCATTTTTCCGTTATCTGTTAAATTTCATTACTTTAGGTTTATTATTACTAATTTAGTTTGTTACCAAGTTATAAAATAGTGCTACTTATTATTTATAGCTCTGTTTGGTTTACTCAAAACAATGTGTTTAGAGAAGCATAACATTTTTACTTCCTATTTTCGAATTAAAATTTCCCTTCAAAGTTTTTACTTCTTAATAAAAAATGTACTATTATTTTATAACTACATGATTCTTATGTAGATTATAAATAGTCCCTCTTTCACTGTTATTCAATCTGACTTTCTTTAAACTTTAAACACAAATTCCATTTCTTTTCATTTAATACTTTCGAAACCTATAATTAAATTTAAGAATTTTATTCTGTTTTAGCCTACCTATTAAGATTAAATTAAATTCCAAAAATATTCATACATTTACCTATATTCTTTCTATAATTATAATTGTATTTGTTTACGTAGTACATCTCATTAAAGCATTCATTTTTTCTTAAGTGTTCAAAAAATCTTTTTGAAAGCGTTCAAAATATCTTAAGTGTTTTTAGTGCATGAAAAGAATGACAACAGAATGAGTGATAAGAATCATAATAGGGTGTAATCTATCTGTTCCGACTTTCTTCGAAACACTATTTTATACCTGACGGCAATTCCTTAGTTTCTTTTAATTTTTACAGTAATCTATATTACTCAATCATTCTTAATTCTTCTAAGGTTCTGCCTACTACAAATATTTGCACTTGTTTACATCTTACAGAGCTACCTTAATTAAAAATTTTGTTTTCATTTCCTTGAAATTTCTTTTTATTTCTCTATATGTCACACAAAAGTTTCCTAAAATTACTGTTTTTTTAAATGATAGCGATGGCTGTGGCGAAGTGGTATCTTTCATCCATAAAATTCTAAGTTACAGTTTTATTTCTGTTATAATCATTTCTCATCAATACAAGAAAATCTGTAACAGATGTAGTTACCAAAGTTATTAAGTGAATATTCTAAGCGATATTAATTACTTAGACTTAAAGTTAAAATTAAGGTAAATAAGATACCAGACCTTACACAAAGTTAAAGAGAAATAATTTTTATCAAAAAAGGAATGAATTTTAAGAAGTTATTCCCAGCTTACAGAAGAGAGAAATATGGCACAACATAAACAATTACGTACAGTGCACTAGATGTAAGATAAGAGATAAGATGAAAAATGTTACGTTGAAGATGCATTGTAGTGCCCTCCTTACTTGCTCGCATATCTATACAGGATACCCGCAATAAATTTCTATAGTGAGATGACTTTTTAGGAAGAAAATTGTGATAAATTTCTTTTAGTTGAAAAATACTGTAAATTAAGTGATAATCTAATATAATAATATAATCTTACAATAACTTAATCGTTATGCTGTTACATTTTTGAAGAAGTGATTTATAAACTGCTCATTCCATAAAAATAATTTTGAGATATATGTTTTTCTATCCTAATCAAATTGAAAACCTCTATCTAAGTAATTACGTATTCTGGCAATTATTTTTCAGTCAGTAGATTTCATCAGTATCAAGAGGCTGATAGTAGAACTATACAATACTCTTATAAAGTTGGGAAATTAACTAAAACACTTTTTTACTTTAAATGCTACCGACTTCAGTAGAGTAGTGATAGCTGCTTAACCATTCATCTGGAAGATCCCTGGTTTGAATCTCAGACAGCCATGGCATTTTTATACGCTAAAAATTTCCATATCACAGTTTCATGCACAACTTAAAGTTTATGCGTTGAATTAATTATCAATTTTTTTTTGGCGATAGGGTATCGTAAAATTAAGTAAAAATTTAAGTAAGATGAGAATTTAAGACTTTCAACAGTATCGCTCAAATTCAAAATATTCAAAAAACATATTTTTCAAAAAGATAGATTATCTCTGACAACGTCATTAATTTTATATTTCATGTTCATATTTATTTTGCTATCTACTTTGTTTTTTAACAGTGTATTGTTATCCATTTTTCCGGAGAAAAATTCTTATTATTGATGTTTTAAGAAAGTTTATTAGTTGCAAATTATTTTGTTTTCTTTTAATAAAAATACATTTATTATGCAGAAGTAAAAAAATGATAGAATTCTGAGATGAGTCATACTTGTTGCGCACATATAAATATGTATATATATATTTAATTTTTATTATGAAAAATTTTGATTTATATGGAATAAAATATTTTTTTATGGTCGAAAATTTAAAATCAAAAATTTGATCTCAACAGAAAAATCCAGAATTTTACCAGAAACTTAATCTAGTAGTTTTTGATTTGCATTCAGCATTACAGTTACTTTTTTTGTTAAATCACAAACGCCATAATTTATTTAGATAAAAATGAAAAATTAATTTCTTTTCTTTTTGTACCGTAGACAAAATCATGTCTTTCCTTATTATTTTATTATGTAATACATATATTTTCAGGATAACATCAGCGAATTATGATATTTATTTAAGGCTTAGTAGTTCAATAAAAATAAAAACGTTAAAAAAAAATGCAATGAAACTTTTGATTTTTAATGTGAGTGTTGTAATGGTTATACAATGTGTACTGTCAATATTTCATTCCAACTTTCTATGTAGAAAAATCATAAAGGGTAAAATTGATGCCATGATTCTTGTTTTACTATGCACGTAAAACAGGTGATGTAGGCTTTGAAAGTTAGGTTATGTAGATCCATGAAACTGAGTATATTCACTTAAAATTCAGTACACTTCAGGTGCGTAAAAGAAAGGAAAGTAATGCTGCATTGTTGGTACAGTGGAATTAATAAATTATTTAAGTTACTTACTGTTGATTTTCTATGTACTTACGGCAGGTTTTTAGAAAATTTGTTTTAAAAATTCAAAAATTGTCCTTTATTTTGTTTTGAAATATATGGATCCGGATACTGAGTACTTTTGTTAAGTGTAAAAATCAATTTAAAAAAATTAAAATTCATAAAAATCTCCTCTTTTTACATGTAAAAGTATTTCCTATAGCGTTTTAAATATTGTACATTTCTGTTTATATTCTTGAAATACAAATTAATTAAAATAGTCTCCTATTTTGGTTTATTTAATATTTTGACCAACGGAGTGTATGTTCAGGTGTTGTAACATTTTCAGAATATATCATGAAGGAATGCGTTTACAACTTTTTTCCTGTAAAACTATTTTCTCTCATTGAGAGATTTTTGATAGATTTTCATTATTTACTTCGAGTTTGGTAGTAAAAGATGAATGAAATATTTTCTTATCGCTCTGTGTTCTTTTTAATTAGAATATTGCTACTATGTGAGTAATTATTCTTGAGTAAATATCCTACAAAAATTTTAAAATTTTTCGTATTTAATTGGAAACTTGATGCACTTACTCGTTTTATTTTTACATATTTTTTTTTTGCGTTTACCTGGTTTTTTTTTAATACTTTCAGTGCAAAAGATTTGAAATAAAATTATTCATGAGAAGTACTAGCTCAAATAAATGTAATAGGTCAAGTATGAAATAGAAGTACTCGTTAAATTGAGAACAGGAATTTAAAATAATACCTAAGTGATCCGCGTTCTACGACGCGTATGAATAAGGAAGAATTAAAATCATCAGGAAGAATTTAAGGATCATTAATATAAATGAAAAACTTCCAAATTTGGTAAAAAGAAAGAATGACCATTTTTCCTTTTACGGCAATAATTAAATCGTTAGTTGTGGAAGATAAGATATTTTAAGAAATAAAGTTGAAATTTTAAATGGTCTTAGTAAAGCCGTTTGTTGAATCAGGTAGTGAAAATACAAAACAAATGTAGAAGAAAAAAATTATTACCTTTTAGAAGGCTAGACTACTACTCAAGTTGCGGGTATTTAACCATCTCAGGCGATACCGCCGGTGTAGTAGTCGGACTTGCGCCTTTGGATCTCCTCATTCGGAAGAGGGAGAAGACGTACAGGGAAGTGGGTAAGGCGGATGTGAAGGTATCGTTTGTCCTCAGGTGATAGGAGAGATGGGATCAGTCGACGAAAGGCAGATGAACCAACTGGCTGATCCCGGACCTCCAGAGTTGGCTGTGCCAAAAACATGGGGATGCTGAGACCCTTCGCGAATTGCGATTACTGGGTTGAGAAGGACATCGTGGAACTCACGGTGTTAGTGTGCGATCGGATCCTGCAACATAGGGAAGCATGCAAGAGAAAATTCGGCGTGCTTACCCCGGAGAACATCATTGGGACTATGCTTCAGACCGAACGATCATGGCACGCGATGTTCACAATGATGGTTAAGATAATCCAAACCGAATTGGCGGAAGATATCCAGGGGTAAATAACTACTTCTGATTATCGCTTGGGCCAGGTTAAAAAATTCAGAATCCGTATAAATTCGAGGCATGGGGCCAGTAATGGAGGCAAAGCACATGGGGTGTTGTGATAATACCGTTAGGCGAATTGGTATCCCATATTGTAGAGGGGGGACGGTTTTAGTGGGTAGGTCCTTAATGGAGTATCCCACACTATGTAGGGTATGAGATCACATGGTAGCTACAAAAGGTTTCCCCTTCTCCAAGTGTTTGCAAAGTATTTAAGGAAAAGAGTGATTTGTCTGTGACTAGCGCAAAATCCTCTGATAAAACAAAAAAACACTTTCAATTTATTGAACACCTTCTAGATGATGCTCATGAACAGTTTGTCTTACGTAACAGCTGAAAATTGAAAATAACTAACATTAGCACATAGAAGAGTCTTCTTCAAAAACTATGGGATGGTAAGTTGTTATAAAGAAAACAGTTACTATTAAATCAAAGTTTTTTGGTTCATGATTATTTAGTTGTAAAATGTGTGAATTTTAATTTGTACGAAGAAAAAGAGTTATATACGCGTAACCTGAAATTAATCGATAAATTTGAAGTAATGGTCAGAAATTTCTCAAATGAAGAAGTAAAAGACATGAAGAAACAGACAAAATAGAGACAAGAAAGAGAAATTTGAGGTCGTCAGTAACGTAAATATCTAGAGAAGAGAATTAAGTGTTTTAGTTTACAGTGTGGCTTGGCTAAGGTTATCCCTTAGCCCAGCCAGTATTATTTTGGATTTTTATAGGGAGTTGGTAGTTTATATTCATAGAAACATTTGGAGAAGAGAGTAAGAACGAATTCACCGTATCTTAAAGGACGAATTCACATAGGAATTTTCTGTTATGAACAATTGATTCGAGAGGAGAAGAAAATGAGAATTGTTTCTAAAATAAAAGTTTCTTTAATGAATGTACGAAAAGAACTTTTTTTAGCAAATATTTTCAGGATTACAGGATTTTATATCCCCACTGAATATTTATTTATTTTGCAACAGCGACGAAAGACTAGATATTTTTAATTTTTTGAGTACTTATAAGGCATTTAGATTAGAGACTTGGGAAACTATAATGCAGTAAATGGGTGTTAGTAATTAAATTTGTAACAAAGTTCTTAAAAAGAAAAATGTTGGAAGTTTTTTGTAGAATTAGGATTAGTTGTTTCCCTTTAAAATACGTAAACTTAAGTTATTATTTTTGTACATTTATTAAGGACTTAAAAACTTAATTTGTTTATAATTAATTAAGAACTTTCTTGTCTGGTTTATTTTGTGGTTAATTAGTTGTTTGTTAAGTTTGTAACAATTACTTGTTACTATTTTGTGAACTTGCTGTATACTTTTCTCTGGAAGAAGACGGATAAGGAATATCAACGTAGACATTAGAGGAGAACGAATTATAGAGGTCAATAATGCAAAATACCTTGGAGTTACACTGGACAACAGCCTAAAATTCGGGAACCATGTCGATATGATAAGTAAGAGGGTAACCCCCACTATCAAGGCTCTGAGGGTTTTTTTTCATAACCACGGCGCACCAAGGATGGAGATTAGGAGGTTGATAACTGCAGCCACTACGTCTGCGATACTGTATGCGGCCCCGGTATGAGGAGACGCTATGAACATCCAGAGGAACAAAATGAAACTAAAAAGCGTTCATCGGCTTGCTTTGCTACGAGTTGCTGCAGGGTACAGGACTGTTTCATCTGATGAACTGTGTATACTGACTGAGGTCCCCCCTATTGATCTACAAGTCAAAGGGCGTACATTAAGATCTACCGGACTGTCAAGAGACGAGGTTGCAATTTTAATAGATCAGGAATGGCAGAATGCATGGGCTCGCTCAAACGTGGGGGATTGGACCAGAAGACTAATCCCTAACATAAGAGATTGGAAAGGTAAAAGAAGGGGTAACGTAATAATAATTGTCTAACATAGAATGTTACACAATTATTGACGGGTTATGGATCCTTTGGTTTGTACTTATATAAAATTGGAAAAAGGGCTACACCTCAGTGTGATTACTGCCAATAGATAGACAACGCTGTACATACTATTTTTGTTTGTCCCAGATGGGCACGCAACAGAAGTGAGATCTCTGCAAACAGGCTAACACCGAATATTTTAATCAACTGGCTGGTGTTCAGTGATGTAAACTGGAATTGGTTTAGAAGGTTCGCGGGTGAAGTTCTCCGATCAAAGGAAGAAGAAGCCAAAAAACGGGGCATGTAGTAGGGATGGGAGGACAGTCCCTCCGTGGAGGGCCCGTATGCTGAGGTATGTGGGTTCATGAGAAGGGAGGGAACTCCTGGGGAGAAGTTGGGCAAAAGAAAGACCGAGACTCAGTCCCCTGCTGAGGTGGTGGGGCGGTGGGGGGGGGGGGGGGCGTAGCCAGACCTCATCTCTGAGGGGGGGAATTTGAGACAGGCAAACAAAGAAGTAAAGATCCTAGACCGGGGAGGCGACCTGCCGTGCCGGGCGTACTACTGGTGTGCGTGGGACGCCTCTTTAGAGTAAATGGACACTCTCCCCAACTGAGTTATACTTAATTGGATATCCGGTTGGGGGTAGAAGGGGAAAAAAAAGAAAAAAGAAGATAATGAAGCTTTATATTTTGGCATTGTTAGTTATTAGCTTTACCAATGTTTTAAGTGCAAATGTACGAATATAGAGCTGTAACCAGTTAAAAATGTTAATATCAATTTGGCTGACAGTGTTCGCTAAGCCTAAAGAACTAGACGTATGATGTGAGTAAAATTTTATTTTTCTATTATTTAGAAAAAAATGCTTAAACAGAACAGTGTCTTAAATTGATTTTCGTTGTATTTGAAAGTATTATCATAATTTAATTTTTTCTCACAAAGACAATCTCAAAATCTTCTTGTTATTTGATTTTTTTATTACTTTTGAATTGTCTCTGTTTATTTTTTTTTCCCATATCTTTTTTGTAATTTTTCTGCATGTGTTTTTCCATTATAGCCTATTCACATGAATATTAAGTTGTCTTTTCATTCTCACTCTTCTTCAAGACACATAATTATCGTAGTTTTATTTATCTTTCTGTATCATCTGATTTCCATGAAATATAAATAAGAGCTGGTAAAATGCGCCAACCTAATTTTAACTAACTTCGGTACATTTTTTTTTACATTAATCTTGTGTTACATCTTCTTATACTTTTAATATATATTATCTTTTTTACCAGTTTACTCTGCAAAAAAATTCCAATCAGTTCAACATACTTGCATTACGTGGTACATTTTGAGCATTTTTTATAATAACCACCGTGCACAGCTAATTGCAAACCTTAATTACATCTTCCTAAAGCCAAACTCTCTATCAGCTTGACTACTCTGTATTTCCCTTTTTCATTCTGATTACAGTATACTCACTAGACAATCTGCAGCATGAGATAAAAGGCTTTACGAGATAAAAGGAGATAACTTTATAGATTAGATGTTTAATGACTATAGGACTGATCAATTTTCATATTTTTGTGTCGGTTTCATATTTATCTGAAGGAAATTCTATAATCACATATCCATTTAATATTTATTTTTAATGTTATGGTTTAATATTTTTTTTTACAACTCCTCCTGTACTCTTTTTTTCTGTTTAGCCTCCGAAACCACCGCAAGGAATTACTTGAGGATGATATGTATGAATAAATGAAGTGTAGTCTTGTACAGTCTCAGGTTGACCATTTCTGAGATGTGTGGTTAATTTAAACCCAACCACCAAAAAAACACCCGTATTCTAGTATTCAAATCCATATAAAAGTAACTACCTTTACTAGGAATTGAACCTTAGAACTCTCGACTTCAAAATCAGCTGATTTACGAGACAGGTTTACCACTAGACTAACCCAGTGGTAACAACAACTCCTCCTTCTGCTAATTTTATGATTTTCTGCGGGATGTGTACGCTAATTTTTAAAGTCAATAAGTCGCAGTTTGTTCAATAAGATTTTAAACGAACATCAATATAAATTATTACCGGACTCTCTTGTTTTATCCATGCAATATATATAAGTAGACATGCAATTCTGTACATTTCGAGATCAAGCCTTTAATCTGTATGCTTAGTTATTATAACAGAACGTTAGAGGGAAAATAATAATAAATCAAAAGTTAAAAATTTAAATAAATTTAATTTGTTTTATATTAGTAGTATCATTGAAAAGTTGAAAATATTGATATTTAAAAAAAAGTTAACTATCTTTAAACAGCTATAGAATCATAATACAGATACAGGTTAAATAATAACGATCAATCATAATATGTTTGATAGAAACATGTACATATTTTTATTTTTTAAAAAACTGTTACCATAAAAATTTTGCAATTAAATATTAAATCAAAAATATGTAAATAAAACAGTTAAATTTATTTATAAAAAAATCAAAGTATTTTATCTAAATCTACTAATATTAAACGCCTCGAAATAGATTCAAAATAAAAATCCAATATTTTTACCATTTTAGTGAAATAATAATCGTAAAAATTCAATAAGATAAAAAATAAAAAATATGAAAATAATTTGAAAAACGAAATATTTTCAGCTAAACCAATTGAATTGAAACTAAACAGTATTAACATATTTGTTACTTCTAACACTATAACTGTAAAATAATTCTTTTACTTTAAATAAAATAATTATATAACAAAATTATCTTTATATATATTTTGTAAAAAGTTAAAACAATTTAAAAAAAAAAAAAATTTGTAAAACAATAATAATCACCGAGGAATTTTATATGAATAAAGTATTTTCATCCAATTTGTTGCTTGACTTTCAATAATTACATTGTTTTCAGTGTTAAAATCAGTCAAGAAGATGATTCATTTTAGCAAAACAAGGCCTAACAGGTTTGTAAAAACACAACGGTTAATATCTCGTTGAATTCTTTTTGCATAACATTACTGCGTAAATTAAGAAGTTTTGAAAAGGTATTTTATTGAATACTTGTCTTATAATCATTATTTGGATTGAATCAATATTCCAAACCAATGATCAGAATTCTAAATAGAAGTAATTTAAGCTGAAATTTTCATTTTTTGAGGGTTAACTCCGTATATATACCCAAATATAATAATCACATTTGCATATTTTTTTTAATTCATTGCGGAGCTGATTATTAAATTATTTTGAAAATTAAAATTATTTACTCATTTAAAAAAAAAAATTATAACAGTGAATTCATATAAGGGACACTTCCATAAAAAAAATCTTTATTCTATATTATGCATAGAACTGCAAATATAACTTGAGGTAAAGGGTGAAAATATGGAAAAATGTCATAATCTATTAATACATTTGGTAGAGTAACACATGTTGTAACAAAAGTCATTATTTACAGGTCATAAATTACTGATTATAATTTCAGAGGCAATATCTTTAAAACCCAAGCGTTTTAATATGCTGGCTCTTACACTTTGTAAAATGAAAATTCTACTTACCTGAAATAAATAAGTTTACACGTGTCTCATAAAATTATTTTTAGCTTGGTCCATTTCAATGAAAACGTTGTCTTTTATTTTCACTGCTATTAATTTCATTCCTAGTATTGTAAAATGAAAATTGTAAGTCTAAAATCAATCTTTTAATATTAGCATCAGTAGAAACTGGAAATTACTTTTTAATACCACTAGTTAGAAAATACAGGAATGATAAATATAACTTCAACTCCCTGCATAATAAATTGTTGCTGTGAGCAGTTTCAATAATCTTTTATCCTTGATTTATTATTAAAAAATGTAAATAAGACATTTTAAATTACATCTTACATTGTAATTTTCTTTAATTAAATATCTTCCTTTTCATTTCAATTAAAAAAATTTCATTTTGTAATATAATTTTATTTTAAATTTACCTAATAAAATTAATATAATCTCCTGAAAGTATTCGATTTTTTACTCGAATTTGTAACAATATACTATTTTTACCTTCCTTTCTAAGGATTTTTAATTTTAATATAAAAAATTTCTATTATAATTTTTTTTATAAATAGTGGAGTGATTATTATGAAGAAAATGTTGGTTTGTAAAACATGAATGGAGTACATTATTCAATAACATATGCATATAAAAATCACTTAATATAAAAATTCATTTACCCATATAAATTATTTCTGTATCGAGTAATCTAATCGTATCTACTGTTTAAAAGTTTTGTAGAATAATAAGAGAATATGGATTGAGACCAAAATTTATTACCTGATTTTTTATTATATGTTACGTTTGGTGAATAATATTTTGAAAATTGACTTTCAGAATTATACGTGTACTATAGACAAGTACATTAGCTTGTACCTAAATAAACGTTTTACGTTTGTTGATTACTGACAAAAAGTTTTCGAATATCTTATTTTAAAGAATTTTTGGGTGAAAACAAGAGCCTGTTTTTAGGATAATTCCAAAGGTCATACTCTGACTGTAAAATCCGTAACCAGATATTTTAAAATTTTGAAACAATATTTGTAATATTTTAATAGATGTTCCGATTATCTGATCAACATTTGGAACATCTATTTAACACCCTTTATATATGCTTTTTATGAAGACCTATTTCTTCTCAACTATATAATTAGTTGAGGAACCCTCTGCTCAGAATGATGAGGCAGATCCACAATTTTATATAAAACACTACAACACGATCAAGGTTCACTACAAGGCACTTGAGGCACTACAACACGGTAATTTTACCGAAAGGTTTGTACTCGTCAAAGTACTTAACTTTCATAAGAAGAACTGAGATTAAAACTTTGGAAATAAAAGAAAGAAAAATTCTCTCAAAAATAATTAAAAAACAATACATAATGAGGTACAAGAAAGAAATTTACCAAAATTTTGATATTTTCAAATGAAATTAGAAAGAGATGAATCATATTTTATAGATATTTAATTAGAAAAATCCCGAAAGATTAACTAAAATTCTATTTGAAACACCATAAACAAGAAGACCAGACCAATTGATCAGGTAAATTTACAATATATAGATGAAATCGATAATTAAAATTTTGAGGAATAATTACGAGATTATTAAGAATTATAAGAGGTACCAAAAAATATGTTGAAATAACCAATGGAAGAAGATAATAGAAAACAAAAAAGAAGAAGAAGCAGAAGAAGAAAAAATATGCCAGAAAGAGAAAGAATACTGGGGAATCAGGAAGCAGATACCTGGAAAAACATAATTAATCGTGGTTCTTTGACAATTATAGCGAAAAAATATAGTCATATTCTATTTCAATTTTCAAATTTAATTATTACAAGGTAGACATGATCGTGAGGGGTCAACAGTGAGTGCAAAAATTTTCTTTTAGTATAAAAGTAAATAGATTCTTTGCAGGAATAATATTTAACTAATAGAAATACTGCTTCGGTAAGAATATATGCTTATTAAGTAACGAAATTTTGAAAAACACGAATTATGTTGTGCATTACTTAACATAAATTAAATATGGTTAGAATAAAAACAAACTTTTCTATGAAAAAAGTAAATACTTTGATTTTTTAAAGACATGATATTGGTTAAACTTCTTTATTTTTCTAACAGTCCATGTCCCAGTAACTTTCTTCTTTGTCAATTATTGTTTAAAAACATTCATTTTAAACAGCAAAATATATTCAGTCATGACTCAGTATTCTAATTGTTAAGTTCATAATTTAAGCGATACAAAGTTTAACTCTGTTCTAATTTAATCATAATAAAAGGAGCAGGCACAGGCTGTTTAATCATTCTATTCAAATGTGTGTTTCTGAAAATAAATATTATTTAAAGTTTAAGTCGTCTACATTCATATAGATAACCGGAAATCGGTATAATGCATTGGTTACGTAATAAAATGCATGGCAAGAATTGTACAGATACATTCTTCTTTTGAAATTTCACCTAAATACCTACTTTCTTTAAATAATAAAAACAAACTGCATAGACATAATTTTACGTATGTAAAAATGAATTAAAATATCTGACAATTTGTTTTATGTTTATTTCTATATTTTGTTTGCTATTACGTAAGATAGATTGTTCTTCTTCACAGAACAAAAAATTGTTTGCATTTATTTTTAAAAAATCCATTTGTTTTATTTATATGCAATTATAATTACAATATTTAATATGCATTAAATATTTTCAACTAAGTTAACAATTTTTTCATAAAAACTAAAAAAACTTTTTCCAAGAAAACAAGAAAAAATTAAACAAAAAATGCATTCCTAGTTTCTATAAAAAATATTTCTATTTGAAAATGCACCTTTTATTAAATATTATGAATAGTATTCTAGTCATGCATATTAAACATATTAAATCGTAAATAAAATAATAATTAAATGCATTTATCAAAGGAATGAATTCCGCTGTCTCAGAGAAGCGTAGAATAAATTAATTACTTAAAAAAATGAAAAGAATATATTAATCAGTAAACTAAATTTTCTGTCAGTTTGTATAAAGAAAGACATTATGAGTTGGTTGTTTTCTTTTACAATGAAGGACTCAGTAAACTTTTCAGTTTTCAGTATAAGGAATTTTAAAATGCAATAAGTGTGTAAAAAGCAGCACGAAACTAACTTGGCACATGGAATATATACGTCGCAAACTTTGCCACATATATTTCCTTAATGCAACTAGTTCTTATTACAAGTATGATTTTTTTTTTTTTTAATGTATAACTTTCCAACACTTGATATACATTCTTACTACAAATTGGCTACTGTTCAAATTTAATATAGGGAGAAATTTTGACCCCTTAGAATGCTAAATTGCTTAACATTGGCTGAAGGCGTTTTCTATTTGAATTCATTTATTATCAACCTCATTCAATCGTTAAAAGTTTTTTTTTTATTTTCTAAGCATAGCTTGTTTAGTAACTGTTCTTGCATACTTTAGAGGACTCTAAATGTATGTATTAGATATATATTTTTAAACCCCTTCAGACAATAAAAGAACTGTATTCTGAGCAAAAATGTGATATCTAGAATAAGAGAAATAATCTATTCTATAAATCTATTCAAATTTCGTAAAAAATGAATTCAATAATTTTTTTAATTGTTAAATTGTATAAACCCGTATAACATCACATGTAAAAATTTTACATTTTTTAAAATAAATATCTTTAGAAAATTAAAAGATGATCAAACAGTATGTAAGAATGACTGAATGTATTAATTTGAATACACTTCAGGATAATTAAAAATTTTATACAAGCTTTTACTGTTTCTTGTTTTCTAGATATTGTTCCTGAAAAATTTATACCTTAATTATTTTAATTTTAATACTTGTCCTTTAAATATTTTAAATAAGTAAGGTATTCCTTTCTTGTATCCAACATTTTATTGTGTATTTCATCTGAGTTCTGTAAAACTCGTTAATTACTTCTAAAAAGAATTTAGGATATTGAATAAAAAAAATATTGTTGTTTAAATATTATATAATATATAACTATTATAAACGGGTAAGTTATTAATACTGAGTGTTACTTTTAAAACGTAAACCAAGAAAAATATATTTAAAAAAGTTAATACAATCATTTTAAACTATTGTTGTTTTATAATCAATTGATATAATTTTCTATTTATTTTTGGTTATCTGTGTTTTTTATTACGAAGAAATATTTTGAACACGGAAGAAAGGGAATTTTTATTGTGGAAAATTATTTAACAACTAAATTTTTTGTGTTGCGCCAAGAAGCTTTTCAATTGCAGTTTCCGGGTAAGAATGTACCAAATAACTCTTCAATTCATCGTTTGATAAAAAAATATACAGGGGCTGGTTTTGTTTGCAATCGGGGACGTAATCGGAAACGTTCAGTACTTAATGACACACATTGAAGATGTTAGGGTAAGTTTTTTAAATTTATTTAAAAAACCATTACTAAAACTTGCGCAACAAAAATAAATATTTCTGGGTAGTGCATTTAAAGCACGGCTACTTAAAAAGCCATAACGAATTCACATATCACATGAGTTACACCACTTGATTATGCTGCTAGACCCCACTAAGGTCAGGGTTTTAATTAGTTTGTTCGGGAGAGCACTAAAGTTTGGATAATGTATTTTTTACGGATGAGACTTAGTTTCATTTGAGTGGTTACGTTAATAGTCGGAATGAACGCTACTGGAGCTCCAACAATCCTCACATCATCCATTCACGACTTCTACACTACAGATTATTGGTGTGTTGTGAGCAATTTTCAGATGAAGAATAATTGGCTTCATATTCTTTGAAAACATTCTTAATGCAGACCTCTGCCAAGAAATTGTAATGAAATTTATTGTAAATCTAGAATTAGGTGAAAGAGATTCATGTTTTAACAAGGTGGGGCCTCATGCCACGTGGTAAGAGCAACAATGGACCTTTTGCGAAATTTCTTTGATGAATGAGTTATATCGACTGGCTTGTGGCCGGCTAGATCACCTGATATTTCCCCTGCAGTCTTTTTCCTCTGGGGATATCTAACAATTTGTGTATTCAGAAATAATCCACACACAGTTGAAGAACTGAAAGCTACCATAACTAAGAGTTACGAAAAATTGGAAGAGATACAATTCGAAAGGTTGCATGGATTATGAAAGAGAGAGTATTGGCTTGCAATGATGAAAATGTTGAACATTTTTATCATTGCAAGCCAATGAGTTGTTGAACGACCAAATGTTGAACATTTTCAACATTTATTATAAAAATAATTTGATCTCAATATTGATTTGTACAAATATTCATAACTAATCGCACTAAGTATATCATATACTTTTTTTTAAAATTTGGTTGTGTTTTAAAAAAACCACTGTATAATAGGAAAAATAATTAACAAACGAGATTATAAAAAAAAAAACCAAAAAAATACAATAAAAATAATAGATCTGAAAACTAATTTAACACTAAATATAATTAATTAGAACCTTTTAACAAGTATTATTTTAACTTATACTCATAACTAGTTATATTTTTATTATGTTCAAACTAAATTACAAATTAAATTTAAAAAAAAATATTTATCTTTATATATAAAAATGTTAAGTTCGTTTGTATACGTTTCAAAAACTCAAAATGTTCTGCACCGATTGAGCTCAAATTTTAGCACGATATATAACCCGCATCAAAAATTGTTTTCATCTATTTTAAATAAATCTATTTATTTATTTCTAATTTGTACAGTTTTTTAATAAATAAGAGGCTAATAAATCAAATGGAAATGTAAACAAAGGAAACCCAATCAGATCAATGCAAGATGGCCGCTGTCAAACACAACGACCAATCACAAAGAGCCCTATGGCCGTTGCTAATGTAAACAAAATCACAACTGATTAAGTAACAAATTTCTTTGAATTACATTTAACAGCTAAAACATCTGTATTTTATTAAAAAAAAAAACAAAAAAACACCAAAACAAAAAGAAAAGCCACCAAGAAGGATGACTTACAGTAAATAAATAAAAACACCCAAATTTCTTATAGTCCAGATAGACTTAAGACTATGCAAACAAAAAAAGTCAAAATAACCAAATACACAGAAAATAATATCTCTACATAATGACCAAAAAATCCTTTGTTAGGATATTTTTTTACATATATATGACTAAACAATCGTTTTTTGCTCATTTAGCGTTCTTTGCTATGTAAAAGCAAAGAACAAAATTCACAAATAGTAACACTGAAACCACACAACTAAGTATTCGTTTTTTTTTGTTTTTTCTAACCTCCGAAACCACCGTTATGCATTGCTTCAGATGATATGAATGATTTATAGCGTATGAAAATATGCCTGACCGGGATTCCAAATCGGAACCACCGGATTAAAGTCCGAGACGTTACCACTCGCGCCACGGAGGCCGGCAAACATATTCGTTAGGAGCCGAATAAAAACACGACTTACCAATATGGCGTTGTATGTCAAACCAATTTTATACGGACTATAATTACTTTTAATACGCGAAACCCTTTGCAATGATTGAACATTAACTTAAACCTCTTCAAAAATTATTCCTTTTGAACTAAGACACATTTTGATATCATTGTTTTTCAATAACACGGCTGGAATTCTTTTCCTTTAATGATAAGAAGCGGTGTCGAAGACAATAACCGAATACTCTTCCAAAGGACATAATACACCGCTAAACTATTTCTAAATAATTCAAATTCGTGTAATTTTTTTACGAATCGCGTTTTTATCAAAATCTCATCTTTTTCGGGTATCCATACGAGAGAGGAACAGACTAAGCACCATCCAGATAGGTAACGTGGAACCAGCAGAAAGACGAGCAGCCAGGCTTGAGGATGCACGATTGCGAGCACGTCAGTCGCGTTCTGCAGCAACAGATTTGGTTCGTTCTCAACGGAATGAACGCGAAAGGGTGAGAATAGCTGAAACACGAACCCAAAGAACAGCTGATCTGAATCTGTAATATAATCGTCTTGCGTTCCGGTACAATCCAGCTGTTGATTGTAGTTCAAGTCGGCATGTTGTCATTGGCTAGATGAGTCATGTCTATACCTATTGCCAGGCTCTAAAGTTTAATAATGAAACGAAAGGGATGTGTTGCGCTGGCGGAAAAATCAAATTGCCTCAACTTGATGCACCACCAGAGCCATTGAAAACTCTACTTGCTGGATCTACCGCTGAATAGAAGCATTTCCTATCGAACATTAGGAAATATAACTCTTGCTTCCAAATGACGTCATTTGGTGCGTAAATCGTGACAACTCAATTCATGCCAACTTTTAAAATCAAAGGGAAAATATATCACAAAGCTGGCTCCCTGCTCCCGTTCCCAGATAGTGATCATAAATTCCTTCAAATGTACTTCATTGGTGATGATAGAGATGAAGTCGATGCACGTTGTGGAATACATACCTCGCTAAGAAGATCCATTATTTCGCAGCTACAGAAGCTCCTTCACGAAAGGAACAATTTGGTGCGTTTGTTCAAAACGGCAATTGATATGATGCCATCAGATACCCACAAGATTGCCATTCACGCAGACAAAACGCCCGCTGGAGAACATGTCCGGAGATATAATGCTCCAACTATAGACGAAGTAGCAATTGTCATAGTCGGAGATCAGTTCCAACCTAGAGATATTGTTCTCCATCGAAGAAACGATCAATTGAAAAACGTCGCAGAAACTTCGCTGTGCCACAGCGAAGGGTGGCAAGGCAGTTACTATTTTCATAAAAATACATTTACCATTTTTTAAATTAAAACAGAATAAAGTATATTAAACATTTACTAAATATAGTTCGAAAATTTTATCAAAACCTTTAAAATTTTATGTCATTTCTTAGAAACATCAACGCGTTAGAATGATTAAGAAAACCAAGATCTAAAAAAAGAATCATCTTTTAATCAGTTTTACGTGACACAGCCGTCATAAAATAATAGTCATAACTGTTGATATATATATTTAAAACTTAGGGAAAATATATTTATTTATTATCACGTGTCTAAAAAGGTTTTTTTAAAACTCAATATATTTACTAAAATCCAACTTAAGTAAAAACCAATTTTTGTCAGATGAGGTTATAAACTTTGTTACATGTTATTTTGTGAATAAAACAAATTATACTTTATTATTATAAAAATTAAAGAGATTTATAACTTAATTATTAAGCAGTTTTTTCTTGACATAAGGTGAAAAAGGGGGAAGAGATTGCAGTTTATTGTATAAATTCTAGAATGAATTATGAGAATAACGATTTTATTTCAGAAGAAAAGAAATCAAAAAATTAGGTCTCCATAATTAACCTTTTGCTGGTAATGCTGAAGAAATACTTCCATTCAAATTTATATTTTTTAGGGCGTTTCATTATTTATATTAGTTTAATTTAAGTATTTGTAAAAGAAAGCATTTTATATAAGTTCTATTTTATTAACGGAAATGTATATTGAAGGTAATGTCCTTAAATTTTAATATTTTATCTCTCTCGGTTGATGGTAATTTACAGCCTAACGCACAAGAACGTATTTTTTAAATACAGTTATATAAATTTTTTTTGTTGTTGTTTTTTATTAGGAAATAAATGGTATATTCTCAATGATTTATGCATAAAAACTGCTTAAATGTTCAACAGCATTATTTTCCTGTTTATAAAATAATAGTAACATAAAAATAATAATAATAACAATAAAACTAATTACTAATTTATACGGAAATAATCTCAAATAATTCTGTTCTAAACAGACTTGGAAGATTTATAAGAAATCATTTCTTTCTTAAACAAAATTACAAAAATAATTTTTTTAAATAGTAAAAGCTTTTTAAAGTTTATTTTACTTTCTGCTGTAGATTGACCCTAATTACGCTTAATATATTTCTTTTTTGTAAGAAAGATGAAGATGAATTTTATAAGGTCAGAAAAAAGTATTCACCGAATTTAATTACAGAATCTTCCGGGCGGGAAGATGTTATTATTCCCTCATAGAAATTAGTTAAAAATGCAAGATTTCTTTCTTCAGAATAAAAACCACCATCTGCTTATACGTGATTTGTTTAGTAAACATATAATAGATAAAATATATTAAAATATAATACTAAAAAACTAAATTTTTTTTTTATGTTTACTTCTCAAATAAAGGGATCATATAATAATTTAGTTCGAAATGCTTATATAAATGTAATATTTTTAATTAAATAAATAAACAGATAGTATAAGCAGATAGTGTATATAAGACCTCGAAAATATCGCCCAAATAGTTTAAATTGAAGTTTATTAGTTAAAAACAACAAAAAATAAATAAAGCTTCATTATTTTGAGATCTTATTATAAGTCAGTCAGTTGGAATCATTGAAAATGCTAAATTGATAAATGAATATGTCAGGTTTTATTCTTTTGCAGGTCTATATTTTCAATATTCTGCTAATGATTCTGCTAATACTGTAATTGGGTAGTAACGAAACATTTTGTTTTTATACAGCATACCATTTGTTTATTATTTTTTTATTGTAAAATTATTTTAATAAATAAATAAGCTTGATAAGTTAATTCATTTTTATTAAATTATTTATTAAAAAATCTTAATTATTAAATAAAAACTGAACATGAAGATGATATAAAAACGCAAAAGTGTTAAGTGTATTGTATAAAAAGTGTTAAATGTTATTGAAAAAGAGAATATGAGGATTTTTTCCTAAAGACGTCAAGAAACCAAAAAAAATTCGATTTATAATGAAGCTAAAAAAAATATAACTTTGAAAGTGATCCTGGTTCATTAACAAATGTTACAGTGTGTATGCTTTAATTGTTTCATAATAATTGTATCCAACTTTATCTAACATAAAACGCTTCTGAGAAGTAAAGGAATAGCTTTATTGCCTGTTTAATAATTAATTTATTACTAGTAAAATCCTGCATGCGAGTATTACCTGGGTTTTGTGCTTTTGCAGATAGCTGCTTTAAAAATAGCTAATATTAAGCTATTTTTAAAGCAGCAGTCTGGTTCAGAATTCTTCTGGTTCAGAAAGTGGTCAGCTGGATGTAGGCAATCTACTAGACTTCATGCTGGTCAACAAGACTACTTGGGGATGTGATGAGTGCCAGCAAGTACCTGTTTACCAATATTAAAGCGCTTGGAGCTTTACTTGTCTGGTGGTTAGCCATCACTCCCGGGTAGCTTCCCTTAGCAGCACGGTAGGAGTATTTTCCCTGAATAAACTACTACTGTCGGTTGAACAACGCGATAGCATCAAGGAACACCCACACGGTCCGACAATGAGGCTTTCGCCACATTGACTCGCCGCTTATGAGTGGCCAATCTTCCCTTTGACCTCTAAGTTCCAGGGTGGCCTGAGTTCTGTCCCCCCCCCCCCCCCACCAGAGCGGGCAGTCGAACATCATGTGTTGGTTGGAGAGCACCCGGGCACCCGTTGTCCTTAAAAACAAAGGAGAGACATACCATACCTCCAAGTCCTGTATAAATCTGTACAAGGACCTTCTCTTATTCATGGTGTGCCATTCTTGCTGCCATGCATCCATCGCGAGGCTGTAGAGCCTCCTACGCAGCATTGAGATCACCATTCCGCTCCGGTACAGGCTCGGCTCGAAACCGCATCCTAAATATCTCAGCCTCATTGCCTCTTCACAGTTTCCACATGGGAGCTCGAACTTTCACCATTAAATCGATTAGGAGGGCCTTTCGCAATACGGTGGTAGCCTCATAGAAGGTGATTTTAAAATAACAAGTGCTACAATTAATGGTCTGCGCTGGGCACTTCTTAAATTTTGAATAAGTGCTTGATTTCTAACCAACCTATGCTCCCAAACGGTCCCAGCGTAAGAGGCCATACTCTCGAAGACACCTCGGTACACCATGTAAAAATGGACGGCCCGTCGTAGTCTGGGTAAGGAGGCAGTTGAAGGCCTCTTCACTGCTGCTAACATGCCCAGGACTCCCCAATCCGAGAAGTCCCGCAGGCAATACGGCAGCCCATGAATTATGCCATTAGGCAGGTATCCGGACTGCTGTATATCAGGGGGAGGTGTTTTTAGATGGACCCGTATTATGCGGGAAACTCATACACCCAGTAGCGCAGGCTGTCTGGCGTGTGGTTACAGATTTTTTCTCCTACCGAAAAAAAATCTGATTCAGAATTAATACGAATTTCTAAATCGATAATTTAAAACTTATATTTTTTTAATATGATTATTTTTTATCCAAAAATAACTATTTATTAACCGTATTATCTCATCCAATTTAAGAAACCTTCAACTTGGATAATTCTCATAACAAGATAATTATTATGATGTATATGAGCTTTTAAAAATAAATCGGATATTTATTGCTTGTAAAGGAAATTGTAGTCATTTTTATTATTATTATTTTTTACGTTTTTAATCACTGCAGAATTTTGAATGAATTTTTGTTTGTTTTGAGCTAATTAAATTGTAAATTGCCAATGAAGAATTGGGATTTTTGAATACGGTTACCTAAATAATTCAGATACATTTTTTAGTACATAACATCTTATTTCGCTTCAAAGGGAAGAAAGCTTCTATTATATTTTTTTCACTATATTCGTAAGATCTTTTGAAGTGTTGTAGAAGTATTTAGATCAACAAGCTTTACTATACTTTACGGACCGATTTGAGTTCACGTGAAACACACAAACAACAAAGAAATTTCTTCTAGTTGTATTGATGTATTTTACTTGATATGCTTCCATTCTCTTTTATTTGTTTGTGTTTATAGTAATTAGCGTAAACAAAAACGTTTTTGATTATGATACCTAACAATTTGATAAAGCAGTTTCTACAACAGTGTAACAGTTGTAAAATTCTACCTTGCTTAACATATTTCTTCAATTAAAAGGGATATCCGTTAACATAAATCTTCAGTGTGAGTTAATTTTAACTGTGACAACTAAACATGTACATGTCTATCGTAAATACAAGATCTATTTACACAACCTCAGATATCTTGATTCGTGCGTGGATGTTTTATTGTGTAGCGGTTCTGTTACTGTTACAAGCAGTATGTAAGAGGCGTCTTCCTGATCCTTTTCTGCCTACTTCTCTTTTTAGATAAGAAAGACTACTTGTTCTAGGTAGAAGAGTACTTAGAGAAGAAATTGGATTAGTGATGCCAGAGGATATTTATGTATAGTACTAATTGGCCTCTTATTTCAAAACTTCATCAACCTCTCACCGTCTGTTCTTCGCCCAACATAACTTCCTGTTATTGGGATAACTCAGTTTTCTCTTATTACATCTAAAGTAAAAGTAATAGTCTAATAATAATAATAGTGTATAGCCACTTGTAAAAGAGAAGGAATAAAAAGTAAATCAATTCATTTAATTATCTTTATTACATATTAATCTATGCAAAATGTTTACTTGAAACTATACCCTATTTAAATTTTTTTTTATTGAATTATTTCAAGGTAATATAAATTTAGATGAAAAAATCATATCTGTAAATAAATTACACAGAAAGAATTTACATAAAATGTTGTTTTTATCATCCATCATTCCAGATCATATTTTTGGGATTGAAAGAATTGAACTCTAGTCGGACACCAGTTAAAATTAAAATTGTTTTTTCCGATTTTTGTCCAGAGTGGTAGCGTCTCAGCCTTTCATCCGGAAATCCTGGGTTCGAATCCCTGCCAGACATGGCATTTTTCATTCACTACAAATTGCCATTCTCATAGGGCGAAATGACCAAAGCGGTCGATGCTCATCATCTCAAAAAATTATAAAAGGAATAATCGTTTTTAAAATTAAATAATTATTTTTAATTTTAAAATTAAATTGGTTTCAAGGAATAATGATTTATTGATCAAAATGCATTTATTTGTTAGAGAATATTTTTATTAATTTACTTATATAGTAAAAAATATGATCCAGTGTCCTCAGGATTTAGCAGTTTGCGTTCTTCTCTGATGAAATTGTATGTCACTTACTATGGTTCTGCAAATAGATTTTCCTTTCAAGCCACCTGAATAGGTGGCTTTCTATACGATTGTTCCTTTTTTAACATTTAAGATATTTATTATTGAATAAATCCTGGTAGATCAAAGCTGAGGACCTGTAAAACCAATGATCTGAAGAGAGGCGTTTGAGACCAGTCAGAAGATTTTATTTTCTGTACATTGCGTTGGCTGCACAATAAGCGAATGTAACTTAAATACGTCTGACTTTACTCGCTTATGTTTCGTAAAGTCAGACTTCCTAATTCTTCCTGAAATATAAGCAAAAAACACGTTTTTACGTTATAAATGTGTAGCTAATCCATTTTACATTAATTATGCACGTAATTACAGTTGATAACTTTAAGTGATTAACTTCAAAATATTTGCAACAAATATTTTCACTCGAAGAACTGTGTTGAAAAACCTTTGTTACAATTTTCAACGAAAATTTCTGTTGTAGGTTTTAATCATAGAAATAGAGTTATAACTACAGCATTAAAACCACTGGTGTAACCCAGTTTGTATTTAGCTACCAGTAAAATTAATTTTAAATATTAAAATAATTATGTTCTTTTCTTAAGATAAACTCTGTGAAAATATGATGATGATTTACCTTTCGAGTAGTATTACGGATTGAATTAATGTTTCTCCAACGGTAATTTCAAATTTACTCATTTTTTTTAGGAATCCTATAAATATTATTAAACCTTTAAGTGATAAAAACACACTGATTTATCACAATCCTGTCTTTTAGCCTGTCAAAAAAGTCAGGATAATCCTGTCAAAAAGACAAGTTTGGGATATGTACATTTGTTACTGATGTACATTTAAGAAGAGATGTCTTTGGATAGAACAATAATAAAGTCATTTAGAAATACCGCACAAATATTTTAGTTTTTAACAATTTTTTTTTTTTAATTTATGACTACCATAATCTCAAATTATAATTGTTTGTGAGTATTATAATAATTCTCAACGGTTTACCTTCAATATTAGATAATATTTTCCGTATAATGAACGTTTAATGCAGTAAATTGTCTTATAAAATTTTAATGATTTTTCCCCTTTTTAATTACATTTATTAGTAATAAAATAATTTACTGCTTCTAATCAAAAATACTTTTTTAAGTTTGTTATTGGTTTTACTACCTTAGAACAGAAATTAGTGTTAGCTAATTCTGATAAAGTACTAGTTAATACGTTCAACAACCAACTAACGTAATAGTTAGTTGTAGGTAAATTACCTAGTGGGTCTGGTGACGGGTATGTGTGGGCGGATCTGGTAGATGTGGTGGTTGTGTTCTGCTGCCACTCCCCAAACGCCAGTCTTGAGGACTTTATTCTTGGATTCACTGCGGGAGGTGGTCCGTCAACACTGGGGCGGAACATTGTGATTTCAACTCAAAATCACCAGAGTTTGGGTGAAATATTCGGTGTGTCTGAGGGACACATCTTGTCGACCGCATCAGTCCTTACGGCTTTCCTGTATCAATTGGGGGTGTGCTTATTTTGAGCCGGATCATGCATGGTTCTGGACCTGACCTTTGCAAAGAAAAAACATCTAGAGCTGTATCATGATTGGAGAATCCTAGATGAGGTAAGATTGTCGGACGACCGAATAATACTATTTCAGGTGGCGGACTGCGAGGAACGATGACACCAGATGCGGAAGGTGACGTTAGAAGGGGCCACCCCGGAGGAATTCATAAGAATTATGAAGAAAGAATGTGACAGGTCCGAAAGGAAATGACACATATTGGTGGTCGGCGGATCTTGCAAACCTACGGCGGCGAGCTTAGGCCGCTCACCGGCAATATCAGCGGATGAGAGATCAAGGGGCTTCTCAGGATACGTTGCTGGCTCGGCAAGAATATGCGGCAGCTCCTAATGGCTATCAATTATATAAAAAAAAAATGAAGAAAAGGACCCGGAGGAAATTAGAAGATGCCAGTGATGGTGACCCGTGGGGTCAAGGCAACCGAAGTAGTTAGTAAACGATTTGGTCGTCGGTTATCGATGGTACCGGATGACAGGGTGCAAGCGAGTGTTGCGGCTCTTTTTCCACTGATGCCTTATCCAATGAGAGATGTGGTGGTGGAGGAGATTGAACCCTTTGTCATGGAGGAGCTGCTACGGGCGGAACGAAGGATGAGGCTTCGTAAGAGTCCCGGACTAAATGAGATCCCGGTAGAAATATTAAGGATAATGGTAAATGTAGTCCCAGTGGCGGTCCAGCACGTCATAAACACTATTATGATGTGTAGATGTACCTCTTCCTCGTGGAAGTAAGCGAGATTGGTGTTGTTGCGGAAGCCAAATACAGTAGATGTTCTTAGGTCGTACCGCCCAATAAGCATTACAAATAATTTCTGTAAGTTGTTAGAAAGAATGGTGGCGAGCCGGATCCTAGAAGAAATTCAGGCCAATGGAGGATTCCATGAAAATCAATATGGCTTCCGGGAGAAAATGTCAGCGGTGGACGCGGTGAGAATGCTTGTGGACCAGGCTGACCGAGCGGCGGCTGGCACTTAAGTTAGACACCACCTATCTAACTAAAGTGGACTGTTAATCGTAGGACGTGTGAGTTAATGTTGGGTTCACTGAGTGTGGAAAATGTCATCACTAAGATGTTGCAGAGCGAGCGTCACTTCTCTACGATAGCTACCTGAATAGCAGAATTACTGGGAAGGAAGGGGATAGGGGATAGCTCTTCATGGAACCATCGTTCGTCTGGGCTTCCTCGGGTGTGCGTCCTCGCTGGCGTGATGATGATGGTGAATATATGTGGGAACTCTGGATCCCCAGCTTAAAGGCACCTCCCGGGACAGTGCAATCCTTAATTGCGGAAATGGCCACGGGAGGGGAGTTGGTGAGATAGGAGGTTTAGTCGGTAGAGCGCAGGCACACATATGCACTTTTCATAACATCTTGCGGAACCTGTTAGCGAGTCCGACACTTCGCCCGTAAATACGGTTTCTCCAACTCACCGAAACAGAAAAAAAAATTACCCAGTTGCACTGATTAGCCATTGTACTCAGTAATAACCGTTCAGGTGTTCATTTAATATTCCTTATTTTGTTCTCAATTATAGATTATATTACTATTATAGGTTATATTATTTATTTTAATAATAACATTTTGGAATTTTAAGGAAATACTGAATTGAAATACGTAAAATGCTTTTCATAAATTAATACACAAATATTAATTTTTAATTTATATAAAACATGAAGGAAAGGAAATTTAGTGAAACTTTGGGTAAATGTATTTGAAAACATCTCAAGTTTTTTAGCCACTTTTCAAGTGATGTTTTAAAAATAGACTATGAAATTAATATTTATGAAGAGAATTGGAAACTGAAAAAAGTACGTAGATTACTACTAAAAGTAAAATAGAAATCGATGGAGGAGTGATTGCAGACTAGAACATTCACTTGCGCCACGACGCAGATAGTCAGTATATATATATAATCTTTTGGTATGCTAGTAGTTGCAGGAACTTTTAGTGCGCCTAAAATAATTTTACACTGTTACTATACTGAAGAATAAAAATTATTTTGTTTTATATGCTTGTGCTATTATTTCCTACAGATGCAAAAATGAACCGATCAACAACTAAATAATAACTGTGCCACTCATTACTATAAACTCCAATTAGAAATTATGAGTTTTAACAGAATTTAAATTTGTATTCAGAGAAAATGATTACTTGCCCGATTTATTAGTAAATTCTATTCAGTTTTCCAGCTTATCTTGGACGGTTGAGGTGGTGATTCCGTTTTTTAAATCAAAGAGATTGATATGTAAGAGCATAACACACGTGATTTCTAATGAATCGTTAAAAAATGTTTTAATCGTGTCAAATTTAAGATTTTCTGTACAAAAGGATCACATCAAGGAACTGTTCCTAAATAAACTGAAATGTAAGGGCATATTTTATCATTATTTTCACCAGTAAAACATGTGCTGAAAGTTTCTCCATTTCTTCGTAGGACACAATGTATGTAACAAAATAAGTAAAAAAAATTAAAAATGATAAAAAATAAAAATGCTTATTAATTAAGAAATCGGTTGTACCTGATTCCTGATCGCAAATACAATGAGCCAGATACTACCCATTATTCTAGTTTCAACCTTTTTTTAGTTTATCCTACGTAACCTAAATTTTAATTAACTTTACAGGGGATTTTACACACTCTTACAAAGATAATTTTGTTAATTAATGTTTTTTATTATTGTTTTTTTTTTTTAATTATATTTTCTACACTTGTATAATATTTAATAGACGATTTTCGTAATGTGTACAGATTATTAATTTTAACATACATACATACACACACACACACACACACACACACCGATATTACAAATATCATCCGGTTTATACCGGATACAAAAAATGTTTAATGATAAAAAATGTTTAATAATTTCTGAAATTATTTACTGCATTTATTCTTTCTCACAATTATAAGAAAATATAATAATTATAATGATAGTGAATTTTTAATTTGTATCATTAAATAATAACAAGATGTTTTATTTGTTGTGTTGTTAATTATTAAATTTTGTTATTTATTATCAATATTATTGGACATTTTAAATTTCGTTATTGTATGCATTATGAACGTACAATTCAATAAAATTGTTCATGCAGCGAGTTATACCTCGTTTTGTTTATTACGATTTTTCCGTCATTGTAACTTTAAATGTTTATAACTCGATAACGAAGGTATTAACAGAAAAACGTGTTTGGTTATTGTTTTTTTTTTGTAAACTTTTAAATCGGAATCATGTGTCGTATGTCCACCTTCCTATTTAAAAAAAAATAAATTTGATTCAATATGATGGATCCAAGACGACGGAAAAAATTAAAAACCATCATAATGCAATTTTCTTTAACTATGTAGAATCCCATTTCTTCAAATACCTTTCAGATATGCAATATTAAGCTGTTTCCACACTTAAATATCACCCGATATATATAACGGTATATATATATATATATATATATATATATATATATATATATATATACCGTATTTAAGCAAATTTTTTTGAGAGTTCTAATTTTTCCATTTTATTAAAAAAGCTTTTAAGCTAAATATTTAATGATAAGATTACTTTTATAGAAAAAGTCGAAAAGTGTTTTTTGTAGTTTATACATGGATCCATTATCTTAAAAGATCAACTCCTATACTACCATTCTGAATGTATTTTTTCCAAACTACATTACAAGACTGTAAAATATAAAAATAAAAATCATTAAGTACGCTTCTTAAGTGAAAAATAATGAATCAAAAATAGGGAATAAATAATTTTAAATCCTAAAAAAAAATTCTATTTGATATGTATGGACGACTAGAGAAAAAAAAGAAAGACATTAAAAGGTAAGCTAAACACTTTGAAATCAAGCGTTTATTTCATTGATGAGAATTTATTCAAGAAAAATATTTTATTTTTTTCTTATTAAACATTTATTGCTCTGTGAAGCATAAAAATATTATAATTTTATTCGGGATCTTGAAAATTTTCGCCTTTTAACAATTACATTTTATTAAATAATTTACATTAATTTAGAAAAAAAATTGATAACATTTCTGCCATCTTTTGAATTACTTAATATTATATAAATTACAGTGGATCAACTAATCCTTTACTTTTAATTGAAATATGTTATTTTTTTATTGCAGTAATTTTTAGTTTAATTATCCGTGTAAATATTTATTTACAAAATATCATCAATAACGGTCACAATAAGTAGTCTGATACGGAAATAGGTTTATTGACAAAGAATTACAGTATATTAACTGGGTTTATTGTTATTTTCATTAAATTTAATTGAACAATAAATTACATTAATTTCTTTTTCATTCACAGAAATAAAATGTAATCAAATGGAGGAAACATATATGTAATTATTTCAGGAACAGAAATGTAAATGATACCGAATTAACAAAGATTATGAGTTAACGTGTGAAGTATTTTAAAATTATTGTATAAATAATTTATAAAATATATATTTTACAATAATAAAAACATTTAACGAATAAAGGTACAAATAAAACTTTTTGTAGAAACATTTCTTCAGAATTTTCAGTTCAATTTTTTATACCGAATTATTGAAAAAGGAAATTGAACGATAAGTATGAAACATATTTCAATTCTCCTCTTTTCTTACTCATTAGACGATTGTGAAAGACAGTCGAGATTGAAGGAATGTTTTTGTATACCTTTAGGGCAATAATGTCTGATAGTGGGGAGAAGAAGCTTTCTTTCCGCCACATCAAGTAATTGACTAGCTCCATTAGCTCCATCGTTGAATCTGTTCACCGTAACTGAAACTCTCATCTCCGGGTTTTAAAAATGAATCTTCTTGAGGGATATAACTTTACTACTTAAAAATTTTTCTTATTTCAGACGTATCTTAATATAATAGAATAAATTGAAAGACATTTTTCACAATTTTGTTGTAATACCTCTCACTAATAAAATATTTATAATTTAATAACAGTTGCGTTAAACGTTGATAAATGTGAATTTTTTAAGTCTAAAAAAATACGTAGTTATCATATTTTTTTTTAAATATAAGAATAAATTTAAGCTTGAATTACAAAAATATAAGAGCTTTAGAAATCTAAATGATAGAAAGGAAACAACGTATTCTTTAATCATTAAAAATAGTATTTTGAATATTATCATGCCACTTATATAACAAGTTTCTTGAAGTATTTTTTTTAACTGATAACTTTCCTTTGTTGTAAGATGTAGTGTAAATTTTTAACCATTTGGATTAAAATTTAATTTTTAAATTAACTAATTTCACGTTTAAGGATGTTATATGATAGAAAAGTCTTAAATAGAACTTATTTTTCTTGTCGTATTAGTATTTATCTAGATTAATTTTAGTGAAGTGGCAGGTGCATATTCTAAAGTACTTTTAAAGTTATATCTAAAAAAGTTGACAATGTCACAAAGTTTTGTAGTAACTTTTTAATTAGCCTTAAAAACGTAAAATTAATATCTTGTCAATTAAAATTTTGAAAAAATAAATAATAAAATCTATACAGCATATAAATTAAATTTTTAACAAAGATAAAAAGAATAATTTGAAAAATTATTTACTGCATTTACTCTTTTTCACAATTATAGAATTATAATAATCATATATGATAGTGATAACTTTCTTAGTTATTATGAATGAACCGTTAAATGGATCTAAAAATGTCGTCAACGAAAAATTTTGCAAAAAAAGGAATGAAAAACGGTTTTATAAATATTTATCTAGTTTTATGTCCTTCCTAATCCAGTTAGGGAATTACATCAGTTTTTCCAAATAATTGGACTATATAATACTATATTAGAAATTAAATTATCATGTAAATAATATATGTAAAAATATTCAATATATTAAATACGTAGTTATAATGAAAGTTAAGTGTTGTAAACAAGTGGAATTACTTTAAACTGAAAAGTAATTATACGATGAAAATCCATGCAAACTAAGGATTTGCAGAAGTTACTACTATCACTGATACTACAGGAAGATGAATAGGCATTAATATTGAAAATAAATTAAGGAAACAGTAATTCTAGATAAAAAGAAAAAGGTATTAGGAGGACAATGGTTGGCGAGAGATTTATCCACCTAATTGATGTATGTAAAAACAGTATAAAAATTATTCTGAAACCGATATATAAATGAATAACATAGTAGGGTTAGAAACAGTTATTATAATTATATTAATTAGACTAAAAGTTTATAAAAAAAAGTATATTTATGAGACTGAAGAAGTTCTTTAGTATATCTAAAAATGGACTACTAGTTAATCATCGTTAGTAATCGTCACTTAGTAATCATCGTATCAAATTGATTAGTGCAAAAAATATATAAATATGATGAAGATTTGCTGACTGAACATCAAACAAATATCTAATTAGGTAATGTAAATATATATAGTAGTAATTGTAGCAGTGTATTTACATTATGACTAATTATCAAAGTCATCAGTCACTAACAGATCAACTTGCTTATACAATTATTATTGCTGTATCTCAGAAACTCCTTCAACAAAATACAAGAAAACTTTGGTGGAACTTTTAAATGTTCTTAGAAAATTGTTAACTGAGAAGGTAGTTTTCAAAAACTACCTAAAAACAAAATTAAGAAAGGTGGTATTTTTACTTCTATGAATTTAAAATTATTCATATAACTATAACGTTTTGAATGATTTTTATTCCCTTACGTTTATAACACTATAATATCTCTTATACGTTCCGACATGTATTATACTTTTCAAAAATTACCTGTGTTTATCAGATATAATTTTGAATAGAAACTTAAAATTTAACAAGTATATTATTTTTAAGAAATACTGAGAAAATTATCTGTGAGTTGTTGTTTCGTAAAAATATGTTTGAGAAGTGAAATTATATATTTTTTTTTAATTTACTTTTTTTTCTTTTAATCTGAATAGCATAATACGAAAAAACCTAAGTCTTTTTGTTTTTGAAAATATAACACGAACTAATTTTGTCCACATATAAAAAAGGACAATTTCAAAAAGTAGCCTCTTGTTTATTTAATAAGTATACTTAACATTTATAGTACTTAAATTTTATTCTTATTTTTGAGCGATTTTCCTTAAGATAGATCCAAAAAATAGACTATTTGTAAAATTGAGTAGAATTTTTTATTAACAGTTTAGTGTGATGACAGCCGTTATTCTTATGAAAAATCAATTTTCCTATATTATTTTTTTTAATTTATGAAGCGTCTTCCTTTTTATGCTTAAATGGGTTTGTGAAAGGGATTTTTAGATAATGTTTAAAATAAAATTAACATAAATTTTAGATCATTTTACAGCTTGTTAGCTGAAAAATCCAGCATTTAAATGTTTCCTGACTGTAGAGAAAAGTTAAAAGGAATAAATATACTGAAATTTTAAGAAAGTAGAATAATATATTTTCGTTAGATTTAAAAAAGATTTTATAATACTTTTTCAATGGTTGTATAGAACCTTTTCCATTTTTATTGGAATTTTTTAAAGCATTGCAATTTTGGATGTATTTTAATACAAGAACTGTAATTTCACTTTTTTACGTGTTGAATAACGGTTGAAAAATTCAGTTCATTTCATTCATTTCTACTGTACTGTTTTTCATTCTCAGATTAAAAGTTATGGCAATATTTTTTATTTATTTATTTATTTTTTTGGCAATTTGAACACATTTTTAAACGTATTGCACAATGTATCGGTCACACAATTCCATTCATATTTGGAGAACAAAATTTGTTATAAGATTTATATTGTTTTTTTTTTAATGGTTAAGTGTAAGTGAGACTGTAATAATGTAATTACACCCTTAAAAGTACGAAATTTATGTTACGGAAATTAAGAACGGTGGTATTTTTATTTCCATGAATTTAAAATTATTCATATAACTATGAAGTTTTGAATGATTTTTATTTCCTTACGTTTATAACACTATAATTATTTAATATTAACTATTTTAATGATATTATTGTCAATATAAATTAATATTAAATTTCATTAAAAATCTCCATTTTGAAAGTTAAATTTCTTTTATATATGAATTTTGATGAAATAGATTTTTACTTTAAATATTCAAGCCATTTTATTACGTAAAAACCATATTGTTTTCCCTTGCCAGTTAGAAGCAGCAAACCGGAGATGAAAAGTTACCACCTTTTGTGTTACGGTATCAGATTTTTTATAGAAAATGTTGTTATGAAACAAATAAATTCTAACACAGATTTGAATCACTTTTGTAAATCTCTTAAAATAAATAATAAAAATGTTTAACTTTTTACAGTTCCCTTTTTTCAGCATTATTAACTTTCTCGATTTATTTCTTTCATGGGATTTTACTGAATTGTTTAACGCAGAATTCAAGTGGGAACGTAAATTCTCGGTTACGTATGTTAAATTTCTATTATAACTGAAAATGCTATAGTATTTCCACTCTCGTTTGAGTAAGTGGTTGGTTAGTTGCACAAATTATGATTACATTTTTCTTCTTGCATATAATTTTTATTGAGTTTCATAGTATAAAAAACTGATTATTTAGATTAATTTACTGCAGTTTTAATAAATTAAACAAATCTAAATATATATTTTACAGTTAGTACCGAAGAGTTTTTATAAGCTGACTCAATAGGAAAATTTTTATGCCGTTTGAATATTCATGTGTCTGTCATATATTCACTTCAAGTTTAAAAAAAAATTAGGTTTGATTCAATATGACGGAAAAAAATTAAAAACCATCATAATGCAGATTTTCTTTTACTAGTAGATCCCCATTTCTTTCTGCCTCCAAATACCTCTGAGATATGTAGCATAAAGCTATTTCCGTACTTAAATATCACTTTGTATATGTTGGTGTCTATAAAATCAGTAGCTAGTAAATCTCAAAACTACTAAATCAATTTCAATGAAATTTAGATATTCTGTAATAGCATATCCGAAGTGGTGCAGTGAATATTTTATGAAGATTGGTTGAGTCATTAACGAATTACGTTCAGTTTAAGGTCGACAACAGGTTTTTCGGTTGTAAGATGGTACTGGGAAGTGCAAATGAATTTTATTTACGTTTTGAGGTATGAAGATTACGAAAATAGCATTCATGTATAAATTTTTGGGCTTGAAAATCTCCAAAACCTGTAAATCGATTTTTACTGTAGTAGTGTCTGAAGTCGTACGTATGAAAATTTGAAGACTGGTTTAGTCGTTCTTTAGTTACGCTCAATTTAAGTTTGACAACGGACAACATAATTTGAAGTTATGATGACTGTGTATTAGTGTATTTTTCATTCTGCTTATTCAGTGAATCGCAGAGGAGAATGAGTTTAAAATTGATGTTTGTGTGTAGAGGATCTACTTATTATTTTTAATTATTGCATCAAATTAAGGTTATAATAATTTTATTTTCTTACACAGAGAAAACATATTTTAATATTAAATAAAAAAAAATATATACTTCTTTTAGGTTTCTCATTTAATTTATGTTTTTTATATTTCTTGCGCAAAAACTTATACGAAATAATTATAGAATAATATTAAATAAAATAAAACAAGGAACAGTCAGTTTTCTCGCGCAGAGCTGCGCAGACTTTTTTTTATTCTTTTTATGTTATCTTTGAGAATGGAAAAGAAATGTTAATAAAATTAAACTCTATGATTATTTCTTATTTCATAACCTATTTTCATATCTACAGAAATATTATTGAAGTACGAAGAAAATGTTCTGTTCGAATTCATATTTGATTATATATATTTCATTTTACGTACGGAATATTTATTATTACAATCATTGCATTGGGAAAAGCTTATTATATATTGTGTAAGGAATTTTATTAGGTAGAACTTACTTTTCAATAAATTTATTTTATTATAAGAAAGCATTTTCGATTTTTCTAACAAATAATTGAGTAATGTTTATTGAAAACATTTAATAATCTACATTTATTAAAATCCAGACTGATTAATGGTTTCAAAAGGCTTATCACATGTGTATACAAAGTAATTTCTTTCAAATTAATTGAAATCAAAAGTCACGAAATTATTTACTTTCTTTTTCTTTTTGCTAATTAGTTTCTTAACGAGTACAAAACCATTTAAGAAACCAATTTGTGGTGGTTTAATAACAGTAACGAGAGCTAATTGAATCATACAGAATCAAATTAAATTTATTTACAGAAGTTGATAAGTATTTTTGTGAATTTATGAAATACAAAAATATTACTTAAAATCATATTTATAGTACTGTAATTTCTCATTACCGTCAAATAAAGGAAATGTTGGACCCTATACTTTGCTTCTGAACAGATTTTGTTCTGAAACTATAACGAAAGTTTAAATAAGGAGTGCTTTAGTTTGAAGCAGAAAGAATGGAAATTAACTAGAAAGAGAATAAAGTTTGCTTTCTGGAAAAGTTAAGGACATTATTACTTTATTACGGTATTATTACAAATTAACCTTCTGCATTATTTTTAATAGTGTATTATGTTAAAGAAGTTTTGTTTTACTAAGGCTAAATACTATAGATTTACTAAGGTTAAGTACTACGTACTAAATAAAAAAAATGTGATGAAGAAAAGTTTGAATTATTTTTCAACCCGGACAAGAAATAAATAAATTGTTACTATAACTGAACAAAGTAAAAGTAAATTAAACGACATTAGTGTTCTATTAGTCACGTTTATCTTGATTATATACGTACTTGTATTTTAAGAGATATTAGGTGTTTTGGGTTTACTTAGTAGACATTTTACTCATTAGGAATATCATGGAGCCAACTAGCTATCAGAAAATAACCGACGTTTTCAGGTTCATACCCATAGCCTACCGCTAGATCACAATAATAATACACAAACTGTAGATCTCTGCAGTTTCAACTCTTATCTACAGACCCGCAAATGAAAGTAGGGAAGCAGGAATCAATAATAATGAAAAAAGATAGGTTATTAGAAAAGACAATATACACTCCAACAAGAAGTAATTAGAAGCAAAATACCCCACTCAAATAAAAAATAGTATTTTCATTCTAGTGGCTGCATCACGTATCTGTTCGATGATTTAACATTGATTTCATTAAATACATACTGTAAACATTTTTTTATTCTGCAGGAGTTAAAGAACTATTAAATAACAGGTTCAGAATGTATAAAGGAATAAAGGAGATACCCCACGTGTTCCCATAATTGAACAGTACATGTGAGTATCCCACTGCACCATAAACTATTCAACCAGGTTTTCATTGGAGATTTCTCTTTGGTACAATAAGGAACTTCATAAGCTTTAAAAAACAAATTTTAAAAATATTTTCCATTTACTTTTAAAATTTGTTATAATTTTAAGCATGATAACATGTTTAATGTTTGTTTAAAACTGTTAATTATTTTTAAAAAACATTATCTGTTACTTAAGGAAAGGAATACCAACCAACTTATGTTTAAAGGCATACCAAAGGCGAAATACAAATGAGAACGGTTTCAAGTTTTAAGGGATAAATATTCATAATTTTTCAAATTTTTATTATTTAATGGAATTTTGAAATTATTTTATTCAAATTATGTTGCTTATAAATCAATTATAGCAAAATAAGGGCGAATAAATAATGGACGCGGAAAATAAATATTTTTTTTTTTTATAAACATTTAAAGTATAATAATAAAAACTAAACATAACTGGATTACAGTGATCAGTAATAAAGCTAAAAGGGAAATATATAAAAATAAATTGTACGGGGCATTTTCAAATTCAAAATGTAAGATATTTTACAGCAAAATTAAGTTAAAATGTTGTTTAATTGTAAGGGATCAAAAGAGATTTATTTAACTATAAATTTATCTAACACTGGTACAATTGATCTTTACAAGATCCGAAAAAAAATAATTTTATTTTTTATTTCTACCTACTACGTAAATAAAATAGAAAGGTTTAGTGTTCTTCAAGTAAGTGCTTATAATAACGTGAAAACATTTTTCTCCCTTTAAAAGAAGGAATAAAGTAAGCACTTAAAATAATTCTGCAAAAAAGAAGGCGTTTTGAGAGAGAGACAGAGAATGATAGTGGAATTGGGGTAGTTTCTAATCTTTACTAAGATAATATTTTTCCAGCAACCACTAACTAAGCTTACAGAAACTGAATAAAAGAAAACATGAATAAAGCTCCTTAAACAGCACATTACAGCCTAATTGTATGCTTTTAGAGGTAATATAATACTTTTCTATCGCAAGTAGCAATCATTTTTGTTCTCTCTATATTCCATTATAATCGTAGGTATATATTGTTAAACCTGCTAACTGCTTCACAAAAAAAATTATTTTATAATTATAAAAGAATAGTATTTCACAGTATAATTCACATTTTTGTTCCTGTTAACATACAACCAGTAGAAACAACCTGGTCTGCATGCTCTAGAATGTGGCAGGGAAAATATTCCCGTTCTAGTTTTGTTAGCAGAAGAATACCCTTCCGCTGGTAATTGAACTACGAATCACCCATTCACTTTTTCAACCAAGCTAACTCTTACTCCGGCCTTAAATGAGAAGAAATTATTTTGTAAATTAATAAATTAAAATTTGTCATTTATAATCGGCATTTGAAACCCCTCAAAACCCTTAAGCTTAGGTAATTTTGTAATTTTTTTGATAATTTTTTTATCCCTATCCTTAGAATAGACAAACTTCAGTACACAATAAACGATTTGTATTTGACAACCGACTGTGGCTTTCGTGTGGTTTAGTGATTATATGTATGAAAATACAAGAGCGTATGCAATGAAGTGGATAGATCCACTTTATGAAACCCACCGGATTGGTCTGTGAATGCGTCTTCCCAAATCAGGTAATTTGGAAGTCGAGAGTTCCAGCGTTCAAGTACTTAGTAAAGTCAGTTATTTTTACACGGATTTAAACACTAGATCGCGGATACCAGTGTTCTTTGGTGGTTGGGTTTCAATTAATCACATCTCAGGAATGGTCGAACTGAAACTGTACAAGACTACACTTCATTTACACTCATATATATCATCCTCATTCATCCTCTGAAGTATTATCTGAAAGGTAATTACCGGAGGCTAAACAGGAAAAAGAAAGATGCACTTTATGAAGATTGATGAGGAAAGTGCTTTACTAATCATCAAAAAGAAAAGTGCAAATTTTAGATGTTACTAAAAATTTTAGAACATAATATGTGATTGTGGAAAAAAATTATTATAGTTTACGGTTATTTTTCATGATTAGCTGCTACCTTACCACACTGAGCTTATCTTGCATTGGGCTAAAATAAAAGCGAAGTGACTAAACAGAAAATCAGTTTGTTCTCACAAGTAGAAAAAGGATTTTATCACATGCATCAACTAGACTCGTATAACTCAGATATTGATAGCGAATGTGCTTGAGTTTGACGTATCTGATCATAGGTGACAGCTGCCTCCATGACGTCCACAGTTAGAAGAGGTGAACATTAAAAAATTTAATATTACGTTTAACGAAGTAGATTATGAGCACTGTATTTTATCCTACACAGTTATACACACATTCATAAAATATCCTTATATTTAAATAAATATCTTTGCTTTAGAGGGAATGTTATTATTAGTTAATTTGAAACAATTTGTACAGTGACCAATTTATCATCGAAGTATCGTAATTACTTGCGCAGTGACAATCCCATGAAACAATTATTTAGCACGGGATAATTGTTTAGTAGGCCTAGCCAGTATTCCTTCGTAGCCTTACAGATTATTTGTGCAGGGTTTCTTTTTTAGTTTTTATTTACGAAATTATATTTTTTTTATTTTTACGTAATTTACACTTGTATAAAATATCATTATATATAATTTTTCTATAATAATAGAGCAACATCAAACCTCTCTCTCTCTCTTTCTCTCTTATAATTTTGTAAATAATGAAATCTGATTCATGCTAGGTTGTCATGACGCGCAGTCATTAGGAATTTTGGATCTGTATTTCACTCAAAAATAAAATCTCTTTTTTCGTTTTTATTTATTGAAAGAATATTTCAAAATTTATTTATATAAGAATAACTAAAGGGGGTAGTTCATAAAATGTATGCGTATTATTATTATTACTAATATTGTAGAGATGCAGAAAAAATTAAAACAATATTAAAAGATTTAAAATCTATAATTCTAATTTAAAAATCCCTTCTTCATCATTAATATTATAATTAAATTTGTTTTCTAATTTTTTTTATTCTTTAGTTTAAATGCAATTGTATAATTTTCAAAAATTTATTCTTGTTAGTAATATAATTTAATCGTCTCTTTTTATATTGTAAATTTATTATATGCAAATGCGCTTAGTATCATAATTCCCAACAAACTTTCTTTTGGAAGATATGATTCAATTTTAAGTAGACTTCACTGAACCTGGGTTAATAAGTTTTCAAATAAACTTAAAGCTCATCGTAAAATTTGTTCTATACATATAAACCTGCTGTAAAAATAAAATATTTTTTTACATTGACTTTTTATTATAATGTTGTGAGGAAATGTTAATACCAATTTTCATTATTTAAGGGGACTTTTAAAAGGTTTTTATTATATTTTTACATTTTTCTTTCTTTCTTTTTAATTTTACATCGGTTCACAAATTGAAATCAACTCAATTCAATGAATGAAAAGGAAATAATACTGAAAAAAGAAGTAAATTTTCCATTTCAGTAAAAAAGAAGAAGTAATGAAACTTCGGGGACGAAATGAAATAAAATAAAAGAGAAGATTGAATTGATAAAGGAAGGAAAGGTAAGTGAACGGTGGTGTGAGTTGTCAAGAAGATGGATGATGGTCAGCTCCGAGATAAACTAATGTAAGAAGTGTAACTGTTGGTATTCCATCTATATAACCAACAATCAAGGATTCAATTAGTTTTGGCTTAGCTTTCATTTAAATCCAGTTTTAGGTATTTAAATTTAAATTAATGAGTGATTGTATACTTTATCTTAATAAGTTAATTATTTATGGCATTATTCACCAGATAAATTAAAAAAAATTAAATAAAACTTATAATTAAATACATTATTACGAATATTTTATCATTTGTACACGAACTGATAAAACGTTGTGACACTATATTTAACTGTAAACTTTGTAGTAAAATAATTAAATTTTTTTCAAAATGGATGGTGGTTTTAAATCTTCATAACATGTAATTTATTATTTTAACAGAGCGATAGACATGTTACATACTAAAACAAATTATGTAGTACAAATCAATTTATAAATTAACTATTAAATTTAATTTAAAAAAAAAGAAAAAAGTAATAATTAGATAAATTATTAAATACAAAAATTATCACACTTTTGGCCATTGGTTAAAGAATATCCCTATGACTATGGAAACAGTTTAAAAATATAGAGTGGATAAATATCCACGTTAAAAAAACAACTTGGGGAATTTTATTTTAATAATATATTTAAAAGAACTGTTGTAAACCAGCCATTACTACTAATTACCATAAGCCACTCATTACCATATACGTTTGTAAGAACTAATAATTTCACAATTTTGTTATTTACCATTAATGGCTTTAACTGAAAAATCCAATTCACCTCTTTATAAAATATACACGAGTATATAAAGAGAGTAAGGGGAAAACTAGTAAGGAACTTTAGTTGGTAAGAATTCTTACAAACTAGGAAGGATTCTATATGTTTAAATTGATTAACAGTTTTTAATAAAATAAAACAATCGAAGAAACATGGGAAAAAATTCTTTATAAAATTATTTTAAGAAAAATAACTTCATTCTGGAAAATGTTTTGTAAATTTTACCACTTTTAATATACTCCACCCAGATATAATTTTCTCCTTTAGTTAGGTAAAAAAATTTTGAAATATTTGTTTTAGAAACAGCAGAACGTTTTTCAAGATGATTTAACTTTTGAACTGAAAATTGCATTTTATTCGAAGAATGGAGTCGTAGTGCTTGTAAAAAGTTATATTATTTGACTATTTCAATGACTAAAAATTTTTTTAAAAATGTTCTATGATTAAAATTCTAACAGGGACTTGAGCAGATGACTATTGAATGAATTCAAATATGAATGAATGATTTTTAATTTTCGCATAATAATTAAAATAATCTTAATACTATTTAAAAAAAATTGAAATTTGAAGTTACATCAAAAAGGATATTTACATTTTAATACTTTTTAAGATTAAGACTTAAGATTAGTTGACTTATTAAAGCTAAATATTAGAACTCCTGAGGGTTACCTATGTAGGAGACGAGCATATATTTGTTATAACAAAAAGGTTATTTTGTGTACCGTACACAATAGTAAAATTTAATGAATTTTTATTTATTTTCCATTGCATATCATAACTGTACATTGAAACATTGTTCTCACAATTGAAACGTACAATTAAAACATTGTTCTCTTGTATCAACAATCATACAGCATACTAATTTTTGCTTCGCTTTACAATTAAATTTTGCACTCATTAAGACCCAAAATATAACAAAAATGCAATTTAAGAATAAATCATTCATATACATAAATATATTTCTGCAACCAATTTTCCAGCTACTGCGGGCCTGGGTGGGTGTGTGTACAGGCAATGCGATTACTGCTACCGGCAGATATAAGTGTAAATGTACCGGTAAAGAAGTAACCTGGCCTGGAATAGACTCCTAGACCTCCTAGACTGGAAGTCGACCACTCTTGAAACATATATTATATTGAAACTTGACTACCGAAGAACACCGATATCTATCGTCTAGCATTCAAATCCATGTAAGATCAATAAAATTTACAAGGAGTCGAACCATAGAATTCTCGACTTCGAAAATCAGCTGATTTTTCGATGACGAATTTAATCGCTAGACTAACCCGGCGGGTTATTAAATAATTAATAATTAAGATTGTATCAGTTTAGGACTAGATGATAGATAACTAAATATTTTGAAAAATTCAAAATTTTGTGAGACTAGACACAACGTGGAGTGAGTGGTCGCGTATCGGACTTTCATCAGGAGGTTCGAACCCGATTAGGCATGACATTTTTACATGCTACAAAATTGTCGGTTTCGTCAGCCACTCCACATTCACAGGGTGCTGCTAAGCATATGGATCAAATAGTGTGCATTTTGATGATCAGTGGCTGGTCTGCATTTGGCGTTAACTTACAGGAGAGTGGTTTGGTTTTTCCTGCCGGCCTCTGTGGCGCGAGTAGTAGTGTCTCGGCCTTTCATCCGGAGGTCTCGGGTTAGAATCCCTGTCAGGTATGGCATTTTCATACACGCTACAAATCATCCATCATCTCATCATCTGAAGCAATTCCTAACGGTGGACCCGGAGGTTAAAAATAAAGAAAAGGTTTGGTTTTTCCTACATTTGTACTCAATGCATTTACGTGAAACTATAGATTTTGTTTTTGAGGGTATACTAAATGCACGAAAGAAGAACGCAGGAATTATTCCGTAAAGAGTTTTTCCTAATCATCCGGTCCCAGTTAAACGCAGCATTCAGTAGTTGGTGAAAAAATGGCGCCAAATGGGATCTGTTATAAATGCACCAAGGAACAGGCCGTCCTCTGACCGCATTCCAGAACTTTGTTCACATGTTTACAAAAAGATGCTTTATCGTCCTCCGCAGTCAACTTGAAAACTATCGCAAAAGATTGAGGCGCAGACGTGTCCTGAGAATTTGAACAAACTGTTTCAACTTCAAACGCATAACAGTTGTGCAACAATAACGAAGGAACCGGATAAGGGAAAACGTGTTACGTTTTGTAGCTGGTTTTTGAATATGGCTGCAAATAGTCGATTGGACCCGTTTATGTTTATCATGTTAGACGAGGCATGGTTTAATTTATCAGAAAATCCGCACCTAATGTAAGATGTTCCATTAAATGATCAGAAGATTGGTGTGTGGTGTATTGTGATTGCCTTGCGTGTTATTGTCCAATACCTTTCTTTCATCATCATAGTCAACATAGATGTCTATCTGACCATTTTGAATGAGTTTGCTCAATAGCTGACAGAGAAACGTGAGTACTGGTTTATCCAGCAGAATGGGGCAATCTGTCACACGTCTGAGAGGTCATTTGCGCGTGTTCATACTGTTTACTGCTGATCGAACAGTGAGTAAAGGATTATGGCCATCGGGTCACCAGATTTGTTGAGATGAGACTTTTGTTTATAAATGTTGAATAGGAATGTTGAAAGGAAGAGTGCATCAAAACGATTCACTAACAATCGTTGAAGTGAAGGAGAATACCAGAACGTGCATCAGCAGTATTACTCCGGCAAAATTGACGCAGTTATACATGTTTATTTTTAAATCATGCAGACAAGTGTTTTGCTGTTGGTGAATACAATTTTCAGCACTTATCCTGAAAATTAGTACAGATATGTTAATTCTTAATACCAACCATATATTAGTTATTGTGTAGAGGTTTGTGGGGTACATTTTGTGCCCGATTCTGATTGATTGAATCGTAATGAAAAACATATAAACCATCACAAAAGTACATCGCAATAAACCATACATAAAGTATATCCCAATAGTATGTCTTTAAGGGTGAAAGTGATTTTAATCAATATTAATAAGTTACCTTATTCAGATCATAAACTGACTCTAAAATAATTGTCGGTTTGGCTTCGACTTTTTGCAACAGGATTTTATCATAACGTATTCACATATACTTGTAGCCTTTCTCGTTTTTTCCGTAGTCTCCAGCGCCAAAAAGCTCCGCCTCTCTGGACTGAGATTCTCGTTCAAATAAACTGGCACTTCAGATAAAATACCCAGATGACGAATCAAGAAATAATGCTTATCGTCAATAAGTTGCTTCTTGTCGATTCTTCGTGAAAAATATAATTATTATCGGCGGCGACTTACCTCCATTTTTTCTCGGAAGGGGGTGGCAGCTATCGATTTGTAGGTTTGATATCGAATTCTTCATTGTTTTTTGACGGATCTAATAACAACCGTCTGGGTTAGTGTGGTGGTGAACTCGGCTTCGCGAATCAGCTGATTTGGAAGTCGAAAGTTCTGAGGTTCAAATCCTAGTAAAGGCTTTATACTGCACCTTTATACGGATTTGAATACTAGATTGTGGGTGCTGGTGTTCTTTACTAGTTGGGTTTCAATTAACCACACATCACAGAAATGGTCGACCTGAGACTGTACAAGACTACATATTCACACATATCATCCTCATTCATCCTTTGACGTAATACCTTATGACGTTTCCGGAAGCTAAACAGAAAAAAGGGATCTAATAACACCAAGTAAATCCTCATTTTTTTCAGTGGATAATTATTAAGTTCAAGGCAATTTTCAAGGAGTATTGTTGCAAGTCTGTGACTTCCCGATGGTTTACATTTTATTTTTTTGGCACTGTTATCTGCAGTGTTTGCAATTTTATACTCTCGAAGCACAGCTATAGTTGTTGCTCTTCAATACTAACTTTTTAAAAACAACTTTGACATCAGAATGACAGTGTTTGATTGATTTATCCAATTCCCTCTCATGTTCTTACTATCTTCTCTAATTCAATTAAGTATTTTCACTACTTCAATTAAGGTTATTTCGACTTGGCTTGCAGATGTTTTTAACGCCAAACTTATACTTTTTCCCTTGGTACATCTTTCATTTCTCCACTTCTTCTTGCTCTCGATAAAAAAAAAAATAATTTCTTCATTGTTAGATTTTCGCATTCACCATGAAACCTGTGGGAATTATCGACACATTTTGTAATTTCCAAGTTGTTAGCACTCCTAATGGATTTATTAAAGAAAGACATTTTGCGTGAATGAATAAGTATTCACGAATTTATAATTAAGTTTATCGTAAATAACTGTTAAAGTTGAATCCCATATGAAGTGATAAAATTGTACACCGCTGCTCAATTAGCTCATCGTTAGAGCACATACAACGGTATCCGTCCGGTTCAACGCCCAACATGTGACTCATAAATTCATCTGATGGATTGTTTCCCACAGAGAATTCTATAATTCTAGTTATTTTTGTTCAATCGTAATTTCTTCCTTCAAACATTTTAATGGAATAAATATATTTTCATTTTATCCCCAAAACCAGATCATTAATATACATGAAATTAACGATTATTTTAGTTCTAAATGAAGTTAGTAAAGTTGTATTGATAAAAAAAAATTACAAAAATATATATAAAATGTATTTCAAAATATCAATTTGTGAAGAAAAAAAACATGTAATTATGTATCTCTGTAACCTAGTTGTGTTTTAATATTTTGCCCAAAAGATATTAATAAATGGTTTTGTCTCTGATATTTTTCGCTTTAACATTACCATTTTTTTCTTTCAAAACAGTAGATCTTCGAAGAGACCAGTTACATCTCTTTCAACACAAGATCAATAAGAAAGTTTTTAAAGTATCTAAATTGTAGAAAATCAACGACTTTCTTATTTTAACATTTTTAGATTTTTATATTTTATTATTAATATAATGTTAAATATTTAATAAAATAAATCATAATCTGTAATTTAATGATTTCATTAAATATTAAAAACAAGTCAGAAACCAAAGTAGTGGACTACTGTTTATGTAACTAACTTTCATCGATTTTATACAGTTAAAAAAAAGAAACCTGTGATTGAACCCAATTTATCTTCCTTTTTATATAAGCAGTTAGATGACTTAATCCCTTCTGTAGTGGGGACATGAATCATGGATTAAGGCTGAACAAAATTAATTTCCCATTAGAGCTACATTATTGAGCGGTTGATATCTGTACTTTACTCAGCCAATTCAATCAGTGTATAAGTTAGATCGATAAGGAACATATGAAGTTTTTTTCTGAATAATAACAATGTTAAAACACAACCAGGTGAGTAAAAACTACAAAAAATAGAATTATTAGTAGAATATAAATAAAAAATTAGAGTATATTTAAGAAGATTATTACACCTAACTAATGAACAATAGTAAATTATTTAATTTTTTTATTTGCAGTTTTGGATTTACCGGTTTCAGAATACGTGATAAACCAAAAAAAAATCATAATGAATTTTCTTTAACATAAGTATTCTCTGAATCATATTATACAGTAAATTTAATTGAACATTTTTTTTTATAAGTAAGAGTATCTAGAATTTTAACTAATTGATTTGACTACCATTTATTTTTTTAATGATAATATAATTACCAAAAATATGAATAGAGAATATAGAATATTTGGTTTAAACGTTGTAATTGATTCAATATAATTATCGAATGTTACGAAATAATTACGAAAGTTCTAACAATTATTAATAATAATATTGTTAATTATAATTATAGAAAGTTAAGAATGATAATTATTATCATTCGTAATTTTCAATAGAACTTATTTGGAAAACCCATTGGATCCTACAAATTATTTATTCGCAAAATTGTAAAGTATAAAACTTACGGATAACATTATTATCATAGTAGAAATAATGTAAATAACACCAGTGTACATGTGTAGTCAATAAGCTAAAAATATGTAAGTGGTACAGCTCACAGTTACCCTATATGATTACACAGGCCTGAAAAATCTAAGTTAATGAAACCTTTTTAAAACTTTATAATAAATTTATTGTTTTCGGGTGCTGAATCAAAATACGGTCCCAGTTTTTTAAAACAGGTACAGAAATTTGCTAATAATTTTAACTGCGTGTACGAAAATTATGGAAAATCAAAGGGAGTGAAGGCTTCATTGATCTAAAAAAAAATATATATATTCAATTAATTTCAGGTTAGTTTTTATTATAGATTAATATTTTTGTACCCAATATTGAGATCTTTTTCGGCAATCCTATTAATATACATACATGGGTGCTTAGTGTAATTTACTTAACTTGGAAACTTTACGATGCCTTTTTTGTTTGTTTGTGAGCTCTTGTTTTGTTTCTCGTATGGTTTTTCATGATTTTTACTGTGTAGCATCCAACAATAATCACCCATTATATTAACGTTTGCCTTCTTTGGAGTTTTTCCATCTCTTTAATCTTGGTGAAAGAGTTCATCCTGTTCTTATATCACTTCCTCAAGATTTTCTGGGAAGAAGTTAAAATGCGCTTGTAAAAAGTGAATTTTTAGGTTCATAAAACAACATCTCAATATGTTAAATTCTTCCAACATCTTTTCAAAAGTGGTTTAATATTCAAGGTTTTTGGTGTTTCCTAAGAATCTAGTAGTAAAATCTTTGAAAGCAATCCTAACAACTTTTTCAACATCATAGATAGAAAGATTTCCTTTGACATTAACCTTATTTGGTAACTGAAGTTTAGCATTATATGAACCCTCAAATTTAGCCCTGTATCCAAAAGCATTGGCGATGTCACACAATGTTTTAATAAATGATTTATCTCTATGGTATTGGCCCTGTCGTGTACCGTAAGCGTTATATGGTCCAACAGGTAGATCTTATTTAAACTTAATTTCGGTAAGATATTTAGCATAGAATAGCTTTTAGGCATACGTAGATAATTCTACGAACAAGGGACTTAAAGTAGCTATTTTTAAAATGTTTTAATTGCTTCATAGCACTTTTATATGGACTGGCAGACGCATTATTTTATTTTTTGGGTGACAAGACTTTCATTAAAAATATTTTTGGTTCTTGCCTCAAGAGGTCTTACTGCAGGTTATTGTTTATGTACCTAATGTTGAGATCTTGGTTGGCAATCCCATTTAACTAGCTGATTGGGTGTTTACTATATACCCAACCTATTGACTTAGAAGCGTACTCAGTATTACAACTCATCCAGTTTGTTTATCTTAATATTTTACTTTATATTATAAAACTGAACCAGAATTAAATTAACATAACTTTCCTTTAGATGTACTGAATAACAAACTGGTACATAAGCAGACTTGTTTCATTATGCAGAAGCATATTTTTCAATTTTTTTTTAGAAGAGTCAATTAAAAGTTTCTAAAGGATCCACCTCGGGAAACGGACGTTTTTTAAGTTGGTATTACGCATCCGGTAGGAGTTGTAGAGGGGAGCCTAGGCCGGCGCGTCACTCGTCTGACCTTGCAGTTTATGCTTGTTCATTGTTTAGTTGCCAGCATGCCTCTTTGGAATGTAGAGCATCGCGTTTTCGTGTATGACAGTTTTGTGCGGAGCGGCGAATCAGTTACGGAAGTTCAACGTCTCTTCGAAGGTTTAACGTTCCTCGGCATGGAGATATACTGAGCCGGAACACCATTTTGCGATGGGTTAATGCCATTCGTAGTGGAGGTAGTCTAATGGAAAGGCAGCCACCGGGACCACGTCGCACAGTTCGAACTCCGGAGAACGTAGAACGCGTAAGACAGGCTGTTTTAACTAGTCCACGACGTTCAGTTTGTAGGCATTCTGCAGCACTACCAATATCCAATAGTTCAGTGTGGCGAATTCTACACCGAGATTTAGGTTTTCACCCGTATAAAATGTCAGTTGTGCACAAGTTAACAGAGGGTGACTACCCACAACGTGCAGCTTTTGCTGAAGCGATGCTCCAAATTTTGGAAGATGAGCCCAATGCGATTTTGATAATGAGCGACGAGGCTCATTTTCATCTCAATGGTGTTGTGAATCGTCAAAACTTCCGATACCGGGCCTGTGAAAATCTACCCACTTTACATGAATTACCATTACACAGCTCCAAAGTTACGGTGTGGTGCGGCGTCGGGAAATTTGATATCGTGGGGCCCTATTTTTGTGAGGGAAACGGGAATACTGTAACCGTAACAGCTGATCGTTACGTAAATATGGTGAAAACATTCTTAGAAACTGAGCTGAGACGACGACAAATCAATCTGCCAGATGTTTATTTTCAACAGGATGGAGCTATGGCCCATACTGCCCGAGTGTCGATGGCTGCTGTTAGACAAATGTTCCCTAATCGCGTTATCTCCAGATTCGGTGATCTGCATTGGCCCCCTCGCTCACCAGACCTTTCGATGTGTGATTTTTTCTTGTGGGGATACTTAAAGTCTTTGGTGTGTGAAACCAAACCTCGTACATTGGCCGAACTGCGACAAGTGATAGAGCAGAACATCGCTCAGATCGATCGTCAGCTATTGGAGAGAGTGGAGGCTAACTTCAGAGAGCGTCTCCACATTTGTCAGCGTGAAAATGGACACCATCTTAACGATATTATTTTTCGTACATAGGTAAGTCAAACTCCATACTCTCAGAAACTTATTTCTGCCAATTTTTTTTTTCTTTAATTTCTTACCGTTCTTTGAACAAAATATGATTTAGTTTTAGATACAAGTTCTTGGCGGCCTCCATGGCGCGAATGGTAGCGTCTCGGCCCATCATCCGGAGGTTCCCGGTTTGAGTCGCGGTCAGGCATGGTATTGTTACATGCTAAAAAATGCCATTTCATCTCATCTTCTGAAGCAATACGTAACGGTGGTCCTGGAGACTAAAAAAAGGTCTAAAATCGGTCATCATATTAAGTTAGCAAAATATTTTGAAATCTTGGAAAGGTTCGTTATTAAAAAAAAAATTTTGGAATAAAATATATGAAGAAAAAATAAATAAGTATAGTGAAAAGATAATTTTTTACTGAAGAAGACGAAAACTGTAATAAAATTACTCTTCAGTTTTCCTTTATAAGCGAGATGTTTGATAATGCTAGCTTCAGTCTTTTTTCTTTTTAATATAATATATATTGACAGATTAAATTTATCCATCAATTCTATTAAAATATCTCAATTCGTTTTAAAGATGTGAATTCCAATAAAAGAAAAAAAATTACAGTCAGACACAAAATGAAGCATTTTCAGACGTATCTATAAGAAAATCTTTCTTTATTTTTGATCAATCATTTTGCAGAGTTTGGCTACTAAATTTGACAAAATTTTATATATATTTATAAATGGATGAAGAATTTTACGGTAAATTTTTAATGAGAAGTATTAAAATATAAAAACTACTTTAATAATTTATTTAAACTTTTTAAATTTGCTGTTATTCTTATTTATATTACTAAAACCTACGTTACATCTTGAAGTAACTGGTATGATAGAAAGGGAAAAAGAAAAGATTACAGTGAAGGAATTATTTACCACAAGCACAGATTTTACATCAAGTGTCTGTGAATTTTCAATAGCAATCCATACTAAAAAGAGAGAAAATGCTTCTTTAGAGCACAGACGGAAACCGCTTCACTTGACTCTGGTTATAGTAGATAGCGAGTGTTATTGGCTGAATTTGCTCCTTACATGAAATAGTGTCGGTAAGGAGTTGGGGGAAGTTTAACTTGAGAAATGGTGAGGGTTTTTTGCAATTTAAACTGCTTTCATGCCCCAGCTACCCTCTTTTCAGTACTGTGACTTCTTCATTATTCTCGTGGTTTCTCTCATTTACATGACTTCATTAAACACGCCAAAAGAAAGAATGCAAATTGCGTAACCTTATAGTATAATTGCTATTCTTTTGTGAGGCCATAAATCTCTTTTGATAAATTAAATGCCTGGAGGGAGAATTAAAACAAGTAGTTACTAACTTTTCGGAGAGAATTTTAATTAACAACACATCTATATGGGGAACATAATTTACTGCTTAACTACATTTGTCTTAAGAATTCACAAGTATTGAACATTTTATTAAAAATACAATAAACGTCATTTATTCTCAGTTTATAAATCAACTTTAAAAACTGTATATAATGCCTTTCCGTTCGTTTAAAAACATAAAAAGCTGTTTAAACCAAGGATGTAGGAAACATTTCCTGTATTTTGCGAAGAAAATGTTGCCAGACTGCTTCTTTAGTTTACCGGCAACTTGACTTAATCATTAATTATATTAGCCTACTTTGTTTTAAGTAATATTAAAATTCTTTTTTGTTGATATATTATAATTCTATACTGGGAAAACATCATATTTTTTATTTACAACAGTATTTTTGACAAATATTGTTCCAAAAATATTATTTTCTTTTAACAACAGTTTGTTAAATTTTTTCTCTGCATTTCCAAACCTCCTGAAGCCGGACTCTCAATTAAGCATAACTTAGCTTCAGGGGGTGCCAGTGCCTCAAACTGCCTCGGCAACGCCACTAGTCGCGGCTAACCGTGCCCATAGCATCATCCAGAAAGCCGGGACTTGGTCTTTTAATGGCTTGCCTATAATGAGGGGATCCCAAAGAGATCCCCTCACCATTCTTGATGCCTTGCCTCTAATGAGGAACCCCAGAAGGGATCCCCACCGGAACTACGGTCTTACTTCCCTCCCCTCAAGTGTTCCTGCAAAGGAGTTGTCACATTTTTATCTTTTTTCCTCTCCTCTGAGCCGGAGTGCCCAAGTACTCAAACAGGCTTACCCGTCTACCGGCAATATATCCCGCATCACAGGACGGTCCGCCGGTCGGATCTTTCTGTTTATGTTTGCCTTAAACCTCCAGGGTAAGGTGACCGGATCTGACTATGTTGTTCCTGGGCCCCACCCAAGAAGTCGGGACTCGGTCTTTATAGCCGGTGTGTCCAACGCCCTGTTGAAGATTGGTCCCACCGCTTTTGCCATTCTCGGATCATATCTTGTGTGCAGTTACCCTGTCTTCACCTTGAGTGATCTTACATCGTATAACTGCAAGCTGGCGAAGTGGGGAAACCCCAGCAATCACTAATGCGGCCTCTGTCGAAACTGAGGTGTAAGCAGATACGATCCAAAGGGCTAACCTACGTTGGACTCCCTCTAGAACGCGCCTGTTCAAGTCCCTCTCTAGTGCACGTCCCCTAATTGTGATTCCATAAAGGAGTACCAAATTGATAACATGCGCGAGTTTTTTACATTAGTGAGAACTAATCCCGGTTATATGCTAACTTAAAAAAAAGGCGAATTCATTTGAACTTTTTGCGTCAAGAATAATCTATATAAATTTGACATATCTTTGTATTTAATGTATTCCTGTTTTAATAATTTTTCATTGGTTACAATTTTCTTTTTTAAACTTCATATAAAATCAAATATTGATGTATATTTAGAAATGTAATAATACAGCTGATCTGTAATAAACGTTAGCAAAAATTTGTTATATAAGTTTAACTTAAATTTTATTTTAAGAAAATAAATTTTTATTTTGTTTATTTATAATGCCTTATATTTCATTTCTAAAATTTATTATTAATATTATGTAAACTTTTCAAATATTAATTATAAATACAAATTTCCCGTTTTATAAAATATTTTTCATGAAATTTAATAAACGTTTAATTACTTCTCGAGCAAATAAATTCTATTTTACTTCTAAAAACATTTAATTTTACGTAAAATTAAACATTTTTCTTATAGTAGTTATTAGAATATTATATTTAAAAAAAAAATTATACAGACAATTTGATTAATATCTAATTTAGACAATTAAATATTGCAACATTTTAACATAACTAATCTCTTCAGAAGAAAATTCTTTACTTACAATTTCAATTTCCGAGAAAAAAGATTAATATTGTTTTTTGTATTCTGTACCAAATAGCTATTACCAACCTGTTTTTAACTCTTTTCAGACATCCTCAATAGATTCTAATCCTTATTACATCTTCCATGTATTACTTATATATTTTACGAAAAGGAAATCTAAGGATAATTACTAAAAAAAATCTTAAATCCATAATATAATTACATATTATTATGCTTATTGAAAAGTTTCATTCTATTCATTAAACTTTTATGATTCAAATTAGTTTATAGAGGTAAAATTTTCACAGAACTTTAACGATGTAAAATTTAGTTCAAATATATTTTTGGAAATTTATATATATAAATGTGTGTGTGTGTGTGTGTGTGTGTGTGTGTGTGTGTGTGTGTGTGTGTGTGTGTGTGTGTGTGTGTGTGTGTGTGTGTGTGTGTGTGTGTGTGTGTGTGTGTGTGTGTGTGTGTGTGTGTGTGTGTGTGTGTGTGTGTGTGTGTGTGTGTGTGTGTGTGTGTGTGTGTGTGTGATATAAAGAAATTGCTTTTTTATGAGATTGTCCGTAATATGATAGAGTGTGACCAGCAAAGGTAAACGAACCTTTTGATCTACAACGAAGCTTCTGAGTGTTGTGAAATAAATTGGAAGATATTTAAAAAGGAATAGTATATAAAAGAACCATTTCTGAATAGCATATCCAGTTTTCCAACAACTTAATGTGCGTAGGTTTCATGTTTTTACAACTTTCAACCCACATATTTTATTCTTTGTAAATGAAGAGCAAGATTATTTTTTTATAATTTTAAAGATTATATTTAAAAGATAAGTTATTCCGTATAGTAACATCTAATATCTAAAAAAATAATTAGTGAAATTTCTTAGATAAAAAGTAAACGGTTTTAAAAATATAAAATTAGAAGAACCATTAAAAATGAAATAGTAAATGTGTAAATGTGTTTCATAAACAGAGTGAATTCTTAAATGTTATTGTTTGTATCTAAAATAAATATTATCACTTATCCAATCAAATTAAGAATTATTTAAATATCAGTGATAACATTTTTGAATTTATCTATAGAGTCCAGAGTATTTCATTTTAACAACTAATCTCACAATTAAATAATTGAATTAAAAAAAAATATATATATATAGAAAGAGAGAGATAGAGAGAGTGATTGAGTGAGCAAGAGTAAGGGAGAAGCAATGTAAGGAGCTGAAAACATTTATTACAGTATTTCACTATTATTAAAACAGAAAATTTCTTTGACATTTATCTCATCCCGAAATATTTGTTTTTGTTTCACATTTTTATAATTAAACATCTTCTCATACACTAAGAAGAAACCATTAACTACTACCCACTGTTTTCCATCATCCTCAGATAATATGGAAACCAACTTTATGAGTCTCAACTGTTCTTTTTTCAGCAGGTATTGTATAAAAGCGTTCATATTAAATCAATAATCTTTCTTTAGCTGCTTTAAAAATGTGTCTTTTTCTCGTTACCTTTATGTTTCAAACTGGGTTTCTCTGATCCATTCCATTATAATAATCTAAAAAATTGTTTATTAATTTATTTTATGATTCCCAGTCTGATAAACATACCATTTATCAAACTAATTGATTAAGAACCAATAAATTAATGATACAACTAAAATGTTGTAACCATTAAAAAAAAACAAATCACCAACTTGGTTTTTTTTTGTATTATCTGGTTATCAGCTGGGCTTTTGGAAGTATGCTACTGATTCCATTTTAATGTAATTTAATGTCATTTGTTTACATTCAAGGGCATTTTTATTTCCTTATACGAAGTAAAGGAAGTATTGTGATTGCAAAAAATTTCGGTTTCTAGATTTCAACGGAAACTTCCATTTTGACCATCCCTGAATCCTTTTTGACTACTTTTGGCATGACGTCTGTACGTAAGTATATATTTCTCGCATAACTCAAAAATGATTAGCCATAGGATGTTGAAATTTTGAATTTAGGACTTTTGTAACATCTAGTTGCGCACCTCCCCTTTTTATTGCAATCGACTGAACCAAAAGTGTCCAAAAAGCCCAAAGTCCAAACAAATTGGATTTTTGACTTTTCTTAACTGCAGTAATAAGCCCTCGTTGAGAGCTTTTTACCGATATATCATAAGTGGTACTTATTTTTAATGGTTTCAGAGTTATAGCCAAGTAAAGTTTAATTAATGAAATATTTGGATCCTACAATGGGAGGGCACATTGGTTTGAATCAGACTTTTTTTATGATGAACAAAAAAATAATTAAAAAATATTAGAAGTTTTTAACGATATAAAATTTTATGTATTTTTCATTTTAAAAAAATGTGTGAATGTAATTTAAGTGTACAAGGAAGTCATGCGTTGTCCACATCAGATTACTTTAAGCTTTGTGTATTAATCCCTCCATATATA